>NW_028319847.1:7500-89569 GCF_062004578.1 Staurois parvus
GGTCTGTTTCCACTTCTTCTTCATCCTCATCTTCTTCTGATTCCTCCAACTCTCCCCATGCATTTCCAGCACCCTCTCCAATTTGAGCAGTGCCAGCAGCCCAAACAACCGGTTTTCCACTTGTAAAGAATAGCTAAAAAGAATAACTCTCTGTGAAATAAATGCTACGATTATCCATTTCAAGTAGAGTTACGCTGCGTTTGATCCCAGGGCAGGTCTTTGCTACTTTTCTGGATCCCAGCAAGATCTCTCAACCTCGGCATTGCTTTGACAGACATTTGTCAACTCCCATTTTAAACTTGAAAAATCTGGAGCCATCATTCCACTTTTCAGTGGATGATTGTTGTTTACATTACACAACACTGTAGGAATGTTCAGTTTAACCTGCCACCCCCTCCCACAAACATAACTCATCCCCTCTAGCTAATAGCTCCAAGAAAAAGAAAAAATTAATAGCCATAAACCCTTACCTAAATCTAGTCAGGTGTCACATGGGGAAACCTAGCCTTCCATTTTCTGGGCTGCAGGCTGAAAGGGTCCAATTTTACATGTCCACATCATTGCCTGGATGAGGAGGACACACCAGGAGCTGTCTAATGGCAGGGTTCACTCAGTCTCCAGGAGACTGTTGCAATGTGAAGCTATCACAAAGAGGGGTGGTACAAGACTGGTCAGCAGCAGGGGATCAGGTCTCCAGAACTGGTCAACAGCCTCCATTCAAATAAAAGGGGCATCAGAAGGTCACATAATGGTGATCTCTGGTGAGCTTAATGGGCCTGCATTTTACAGGCCATTACAACTGTGATGAAAAGCCTTCAGTATTTCTGCTCAACAGAGCATAAATACATCTGTGACTGAGGGGAAATCTGAACACATCAACTACTTTTTTTGTTTGAATGCATTTATTTTAGTAGCAACCCAGACCTGCAAGCACATTTGCAAAGCATTATGCTTTAAAAATGTGGCTATTTTGGAAGCAGCAGTATATTTGCAGTAAGGCCACACAGCTCCTTTATAAATGGAGTGTTTGTGGCAAGTCTATTTTTCCTACATTTATTTTTAAGAGTATAACTGCCCAAGTGACATATTTGTTATAAAGGATACACATCTGATGGAGGCTCCGATTTACAAATGATCTCCTCAGCTTTCTCTTCTACATCTGTTGTATCTACAGGGATTTTTTCCACCTTTAGAGCAGTTATTTTCTGATCTGGAAGAGACTCAGCAAAGCCAAATTTACCTCCCTCCTTTCTGTAAATAAAAAACAAAACAAAAAAACAAACCATAAAACCCACAAATAATGACATGCACACCATTCAGCTTCATCATTTCCACTGCAAATCTAGGCTCACCTGGCCTTTCGATCATTCTCCAGGGCTTTCTGAATCAATTCGGTAATCTCAGCCACCTTAACGCCAGCTATTTTGCTGCACCTCAGAACCTGTTTGAGACATGGTAGGTATGACACTAGGTAGGTTTACACTGCTTCGAGTTCAGGTGTGACATGCGATTTACAAATTGCACCTGAAGTTGCATCTAATGTAATTCTATGGCACTTAATAGGTGTGATTTCAAGTAGCCTGATTTGAGAAATAGGTATGTATTACTTTTTCAGCACTTCAGTGATTTAACGCTCATAGACTATAAGGTAAATGACACTGAAATCGCACATGTGTCTATATATGCGCTTTAAATGGGTCCAAATTGCACTACTTTGAAATCGCATTTGGTGTGAACCAGTGCTAAAAGTACTCACAGACATGGGTTGATGACATGTGCCTGGTCTGGCCATTTTGTAACCTGACACACAGCGGTACCTGCAGGCCATGTCATTCTATTCACATATATACGACATGATGCACACAAATATATATATATATATATATATATATATATATATACATACATATATATATACACATACATTTACATACACACACATAAAGCACATGCCCTTATCTCTTGCGTAAAAGCACATAAATAAATCTATATAAAAGGAACCTCCCCATGCTGCAAAGAAAAGACATATATATATATATATATATATATATATATATATATATATATATACACACACACACACACACACACACACACACACCCACAGTATGTATATCTATCAACCCCTTCCTCCTCATGCAAAAGCACACATGTATGGGCCCCTTCCTCTCCATGCCCCCATGTAAAAGCACACATATGGGCCTCTTTCTGTCTATGTTCCTGTATACAAGCACACACACAAAAAAAAATAGCCCTTGCCTCCCCATGTAAACACACACACTTCCTCATAATGCTGCTATGTAAAAGCACATGTACATGGGCCCCTTACTCATGATATCCCAATGCAAAAGCTCACATACATACCATGCATGCCCCTTCTTCCCTATGCACCTCTGTACAAGCAAGCATATATGGGTCCTGTCCTCACCATGCCACTATGTAAAGGCACACACACATATGAGCCTTTCTCCCTATGTAATAGTACATATACAGACCCCTGCCTAAATATGCCCCTATGGGTGGGAAGATGCACATTTTCTTCTCCCCCATGCTCCTGTGTAAAAACACACAAGTATAAGCCCCTTCCTGTAACAGCATACATAGGTCACTCCCTCTCCATACCCCAATGTCAAAGCACATATTGATCTTTCCTCCTTATGTCCCCATGTGAACATACACACAGGCACCTTTCTCCCCATATACAAGCATATATGCCACCTTCCCCCATGTAAAATCACACAAATATAGACTTTCCACAGGTAACAAAATAAATAAATAAAAAGGAAGAGCTAGAACATGTTTTATAGCTTCTGTCTCACATTGATTTAAAATATAAAATATTTAGCCAAGACTGACCACAACATTTATCAAGCACTATTTATTTTCCCTCAGCATCTATATAAAGGAACCAGGAAATCACAAGGATTAGGATGATTTACATCACATAGCCTAATGAAAACATAGCTTTCAGCACTTTTATTCCCAGTTTTGGAAATCTGCTCATTAATAAAACTAAGTAACAGATATTAGAACTACTTCTTGTAAAGCTGGCCATACATTACACAATTTGCTTTAGATTCACTTTCAACTATGTAGTGCAAGGGCCTGCCTGATTGCACACAAATTGAAAGCGTTTAGGTTTGACCACATATTATATGGCTTTGGTAAATCTAAAGAAAAATTGTACAAGAAAATTGTACAATGTATGGTCAACATAGAGCCTTGTGATAGTAAAATAACTATCTTGTATAGTTGTTAGTTAAGTTAAATCAACCAGCCTCCTGAAAGTTGTGAGATCACCAAATATGTATCACCTGTTCTTTTAGCAGCATGATTCCCCCACTTGATTGTATAGTACAAATTTCTCTGTGCTTGTTCATTGCAATCACCAGAAGGCCATCCATCACCCGTTCCTCCCGTTCACTAGGATCTACCAATAAATAAGTGCTATATGCAAAATGAGCAAAAGTGAATGCAAAAATATTACTGCACAAAGTAAACAATGTGTTTTAAATATAAATAACAAAATTACTGGTTTAACTACAAGCAAGGTGTTCTTATATCCAATTTTTACATATTTAGCCAACATAGCTACAAATGTTTGCAATGTATATGAACAAACTGCCAGTATGTAGAATAGCTCATGGAACCTATGACCAAGTTTTACATAAGTGACCATTCATAATATATTTATGCATACTCAGGCATAAAATAATACACACATGCACACAGCTCAAAAAAAGCAAAGGAACACTTTGAAAAACACATCAGATCTCAATGGTGAAAAATATGCTGCATATCTACACCAATATGGGCTGGGAATGTTACGAATGTAAGGGTGACCCATCGTTTGATGGAAACGAAAACTATAAACCTACAGAGGACTGAATTCAAAGACATCCTGAAAATCAAAGCGAAAAAATGATGCAGCAGGCTAGTCCATTTTGCCCAAATGTCATTGCAGCAACTCAAAACGGTACTCAGTTTGTATGGCCCCCACATGCTTGTAAGCATGCCTGACAACGTCGGGGCATGCTGCTAATGAGACAACGGATGGTGTCTTGGGGTATTTCCTCCCAGATCTGTACCAGGGCATCACTGAGCTCCTGGACAGTCTGTGATGCAACCTGGTGGCGTCAGATGGATCGAAACATGATATCCCAGAGGTGTTCTATTGGATTTAGGTCAGGCGAGCTTGGGGGCCATTCAATGGTATCAATTCCTTCATCCTCCAGGAACTGCCTGCATACTCATACATTGTCGTGCAGCAGGAGGAACCCAGGACCCATTGCACCAGTGTAGGGACCGACAATGGGTTCAAGAATTTCATCCCGATGTCTAGCCTGTAGAGGATTGTGCGTCCCTCCATGGATATGCCTCCCCAGACCATCACTGACCCACCACCAAAACAGTCATGCTGAACGATGTTACAGACAGCATATTGTTCTCCATGGCTTCTCGAGACCCTTTCACATCTGTCACATGTGCTCAGGGTAAACCTGCTCTCATCTGTAAAAAAAAAAAAAAGGGCGCCAGTGGTGGACCTGCCAATTTGGGTGTTGCATGGCAAATGCCAATCGAGCTCTATGGTGCCTGGCAGTGAGCACATGGCCCACTAGAGGACGTCGGGCCCTCAGGCCACCTTCATGAAGTCTGTTTCTGACTGTTTGGTCAGGGACATTCACACCAGTGGCCTGCTGGAAGTAATTTTGTTAGGCTCTGGCAGTGCTCATCCTCTTTCTCCTTGCAAAAAGAAGCAGATACCGGACCTGCTGATGGGTTAAGGACCTTCTACGGCCCTGTCCAGCTCTCCTAGAGTAACTGCCTGTCTTCTGGAATCTCATCCATGCTCTTGTGACTGTGCTGGGAGACACCGCAAACCTTCTGGCAATGGCACATATTGATGTGCCATCCTGGAAGAGTTGGACTGCCTGTGCAACCTCTGTAGGGTCCAGGTATCACCTTATGCTACCAGTAGTGACACTGACCCTAGCCAAATGCAAAACTAGTGAAAAACAGTCAGAAAAGATGAGTAGGGGAAAAAAAAAAAAACTGTCAGTGGCCTCCACCTACAAAACAATTCGGGTTGTCTCATTGTTGCCCATCTAGTACACCTGTTGTTAATTTCATTAACACCAAAGCAGCTGAAAATGATTACCAACCCCCTCTGCTACTTAACTGACCAGATCAATATCTCAGGAGTTTCAGAATAAACAATCTGCACAGAATGTTGTGTGGTCATACTTACACACTGTTCTGTCATGGCCAAACAAGAGCCTGAAGGGTCTCTTTAAAGAATAAGTTCACCAATAACTAGTTCCCATTTGGCCTATAGACAAATGACGGCTGGGCGGGAGCTCTCTTGTTCTGAATGGACTTCAGATGGCTTTCATTCATGCCTTCTATTGTGTACTGAAAGAGCAAAAGATCCGCTCCAAGTGAGTGCCGAATCTGCATAACCCCTCCAACAGACAAGCAGGTGGTGGCCCAATCCAAGATCACAGATGAAATCCTATATTGGAATCCTTTTCATGCAATATGATAAGAACATGACAGATCCAAGGGTGGCAGATGCTGAACAAAAACTTATCCTTTAACCACTTGACCTCCAGAAGGTTTTACTCCCTTTATGACCAGGACCATTTGTTGCTGTTATGCACTGTGCCACTTTTAACTGGCAATTGCTCAGTCATGCACCACTGCACCTAAATGAAATTGGCAAAGGCTAATTACACAGTACAAGTAGTCAAGTGCCATATCATTGTCGTGGGCCAATCACAGATCAAAACAGTAAGTAAGCTGTTCATGAATGGAAAGCTATTAATTACAGGTTGGTTACATTGTTATCATGAGATCGCTGTGACCAATCATAGCGATCACGGGTAACATTGATTCGCTGTGTCTGGTGGATACAGCGGTCACAGGAGGGGTGCTCCTAGACCGAAGCAGGCACAATATCTCTCAGACTCAGACAGACACACACACACGACTAGGCCTGTACGTGCTGCAGCGGGGCGACAAGTGGTTAAACACCAAATCTGTAGGCATATGTTAAGACCCATGTCAAAATATTACTTATCAGAACATAAATTGCAGAGAACCACAGAAAACACACTTTTTGGTCAGCAAAGCTGACCTAACAGAGAAAATAGTGATGTATTTTCTATTCTTCCATTTCTTACCCTTGCTGGAAAAAAGCAAAGCTGACACAAATGGGCAAGTGATGGATGCTCAGTGGAACAGGGTCCCGTTCTTCTACGGAATACTAATCCAAATAAGAAAAGAATTCCACAATTTTAATTACATACAGTATATAAAAATTGCTTAAATAGAACTATGATTAAACTTGTACAAAAGTATTATTTCTAAAACAAACCTGCACTTTACCCATGAAGAGCAAAACAAAAGGAGCAATTTACTGCCGACCCCAAGAGTAGCATATACTAGCCTTCATTCTACACCCCCAGCAAAAGCAATGAGGGAAATCCCCCTATACGTCACTCTGGTCATTGGATCACACAGAGCTAGAAACGATCTTCCCACCCCTATGTTAACAGCACTGGTGATTTAGCAAGCACATAGGGGGAAAGGAATGGGTTGCATGGCTCCTCCTACACAAAGTGCTGGTTAATCCAGTGGTTCTTAACCTGGGTTCGATCGAACCCCAGGGGTTCGGTGAGTCAGTCTCGCGGGTTCGGCGGAGGTGAAGACCCACACCCGACTCATATGATTCGTGCAGTAAATATTCATTATTATGTTTTTGTGTGAAAATCATGTTTTAATGGTTTTGTTCTTTGTTCTTAATGGTTTTGTTCATTTTGTGCACCTATGTATAAATATATACCTAAATATATACCTATGTTTTGAATTTTAAAAATCATATTTTATTTTTCCAAATAAGAAGGGTTCGGTGAATGCGCATATGAAACTGGTGGGGGTCAGTACCTCCAACAAGGTTAAGAACCACTGCTTTAATCTTTCCTGGTGCGAGTGAAGAAAATATGCAGGGGAGGATGGCATTAAAATTAAATTCACTGCTTTGCCACGTTTACTCTTTCTAAAGAGGAATAAGAATCAGCAGAGCAAAACTATATAAAAAGATAAATATTTCAGAAATATCCTTAAACAGTTACAATAATTTAATAAAATTATTTGCATAAGACCAGTTATGGCAGGGTCTCGAAGTTAATTATATGACAAATGTTAACTCTGTTTCAGACTTAAAATTTGAGATTTGCCCCCTCATATGGCTGGGCATTACAACAAACACTTTTTTGGTTTAAGGACTTGCGAATACAGTAGATTTCTTATGGAAAACAGATTACACTTCAACGTGTAGTTAAAAGACAGAAATCACATATAACTGTTTTAAATAACTTTATATTAAAGCACCTATTCCAGTCTCAAGGTGTTATGGCTCACATTTACAGTTCTTCAGGCTTCCAACGTTTTATGTAGATTAATTAAACTGCCTTTATATACAGTAGAATTAAACGATCAAAGATTTCAACATATTTGTGTAGCGGCAAGTCTTCCCAAGGCAACACTTCAACTTTCTTCATGTAACAAAAATATTAGTTACAAATACACAGTATAATCCAGTGATTCAGCTGCTTAAATAGCCTTAGGGATAGTAAGGCTAGGTAATGCTGGATGTCTTAAAGCAGCGGTTCTCAACTTGTGGGTCGCGACCCCTTTGGGGGTCGAACGACGCTTTCACATGGGTCGCCTAAGACCATTGGAAAACACATATTTCCGATGGTCTTAGGAACCGAGACACCGCTCCTCTGTCTGTCTCCAGGTGTGGGCGGGATGACATGCCGCCCCTGTCATCTGGCCACACCCCCGGGATCAATCCTCGCCAGTGATTGGCCGCCGGAACTGTAGCTCAGGAGAGGCACACAGGCGGCCAATCACCGGCGAGGAGGTGGAGCTTGGAGAGGAGGAGCCGAGCGGCACCGCGAAGATCAAGCGAGTGAAGAGGAGCAGAGCGGCCGGAGAAGGAAGACAGCTGACCGGTAAGTGTCTGTACCATGGGAGAGGGAGGGAGCGAGCAAGCCCAGGCTGGAGCAGGGGTCAGCAAGGTAAGTATCATTGGTGTCAGTGGGAGGAATAGTG
Organism: Staurois parvus; assembly: GCF_062004578.1. NCBI lineage: Eukaryota > Metazoa > Chordata > Amphibia > Anura > Ranidae > Staurois > Staurois parvus. The sequence continues at coordinate 15,619 of NW_028319847.1, forward strand.
CCCAATCATTGGTGTCACTAATACCAATGATGGGGCACTATTCCTCCCTCCACTGACACCAACGATGGGGCACTATTCCTCCCTCCACTGACACCAACGATGAGGTACGATTCCTCCCCCCACTGACACCAACGATGGGGCACTATTCCTCCCCCCTCTGACACCAACGATGGGGCACTATTCCTCCCCCCGCTGACACCAACGATGGGGCACTATTCCTCCCACTGACACCAATGTTGGGGCACTATTCCTCCCACTGACACCAATGTTGGGGCACTATTCCCCCCCCTGACACCAATGTTGGGGCACTATTCCTCCCCTGATACCAACGTTGGGGCACTATTCCCCCCACTGACACCAACGATGGGGAACTATTCCTCCCACTAACACCAATGATGGGGCACTATTCCTCCCACTGACACCAATGATGGGGCACTATTCCTCCCACTGACACCAATGATGGGGCACTATTCCTCCCACTGACAACAATGATGGGGCACTATTCCTCCCACTGACACCAATGATGGGGCACTATTCCTCCCACTGACACCAATGATGGGGCACTATTCCTCCCACTGACACCAATGATGGGGCACTATTCCTCCCACTGGCACCAATGATGGGGCACTATTCCTCCCACTGGCACCAATGATGGGGCACTATTCCTCCCACTGGCACCAATGATGGGGCACTATTCCTCCCACTGGCACCAATGATGGGGCACTATTCCTCCCACTGGCACCAATGATGGGGCACTATTCCTCCCACTGGCACCAATGATGGGGCACTATTCCTCCCACTGGCACCAATGATGGGGCACTATTCCTCCCACTGACATCAATGATGGGGCACTATTCCTCCCACTGATACCAATGATGGGGCACTATTCCTCCCACTGACACCAATGTTGGGGCACATTTCCTCCCACTGACACCAGTGATGGGACACTATTCCTCCCACTGACACCAGTGATGGGACACTATTCCTCCCACTGACACCAGTGATGGGACACTATTCCTCCCACTGACACCAGTGATGGGACACTATTCCTCCCACTGACACCAGTGATGGGACACTATTCCTCCCACTGACACCAGTGATGGGGCACTATTCCTCCCACTGACACCAATGATGGGGCACTATTCCTCCCACTGACACCAATGATGGGGCACTATTCCTCCCACTGACACCAATGTTGGGGCACTATTCCTCCCACTGACACCAATGTTGGGGCACTATTCCTCCCACTGACACCAATGTTGGGGCACTATTCCTCCCACTGACACCAATGTTGGGGCACTATTCCTCCCACTGACACCAATGATGGGGCACTATTCCTCCCACTGATACCAATGATGGGGCACTATTCCCCCCACTGACACCAATGATGGGGCACTATTCCCCCCACTGACACCAATGATGGGGCACTATTCCCCCCACTGACACCTATGATGGGGCACTATTCCCCCCACTGACACCAATGATGGGGCACTATTCCTCCCACTGATACCAATGATGGGGCACTATTCCTACCACTGACACCAATGATGGGGCATTATTCCTTCCACTGATACCAATGATGGGGCACTATGCCTCCCACCGATACCAATGATGGGGCACTATTCCTCCCATTGACATCAGTGATGGGACACTATTCCTCCCACTGACACCAATGACGTGGCACTACTCCTCCCGCTGCAAAATTACAGTTATTAAGTAGCAACGAAAATAATTTTATGGTTGGGGGTCACCACAACATGAGGAACTGTATTAAGGGGTCGCGGCATTAGGAAGGTTGAGAATCACTGTCTTAAAGCCATAAAATATGGGGTGCTTTATCTGACTTGTTGCAAGTTCTAATGCACACCGAGAAGCCCACGTTGTGCAGTGAAATCAGAGTAAGCAATTACAGTCAAGGAAAGGAGCCTGTGCCATTGTGAAAGACTGAAGGTAAGGCTGGAGTTCATGTTTCAAAGAAAGTATGATAATATCCAGATGCAGTCATGTGACTTCAATGCACAGTGTACAACCTGCGCTCTTCTGCAGTGCTATAAACATTGTGTATAGTAGAATGCTACATAACTAAGCTCCATTTAATGCTGAACTAAATTATTAATATATCTTAAATAGACTATCTTTAGATAAATTTTTTTACGCCAAAAGTATTTTATTAAAATAAAATTTGCTAAAAAAAAAAAAAATCATCGATTTTTATCCACCCTGCTGCATTCACTATATCTGGGCTCCCGTAATACACAGAACATGGAAATGAAATTATTTTTGTAATTCTAAACTGCTATACACCTTTTCTCATCAGCAGTTAGAGCAGGCTTGTGACTTCTATCAGTGTCTGAACGAGCACTGATTAAAGCTTGTAGGAGGAATTTTCTGCTTTAGGTGGATGCAGGACCCCTGACCCTCTGTCTGGACAGTGCTGATTGGCCCTGTGCTGATCACATGCACTCTCCCAAAAAAAAAAAAAAAAAACTTTCTAGCAATACACACTAAACTGAGCATGTGCAGAGTGACTCCTAGAGCTGTGTGCTATCAGCAGATAGATTGGGGACAGTAGAAGGGGCAGATCAAAGAAGACTGGATCAAACAGCCTTTTTACACAATGCGGAGCATTAACCCCTTAGGTTCGACAGTGAATATAACAAGCATGCTTTACTGCATATACAGATTGATTTTTACTGTTGTGGGTTTAGTAACACTTTAAGTGAATAAATGAAAATCAACAGCAGGAAAGGGACACTCACATTGGCTGAGCAGATCCAGATATCTCATACTGGAATTTTATAAGAAATCACTAAACAATGTGCAATAATCTGTATCCGACTCAACTTGCAAATATGCTTTCAAAACAGATTCTTACATAAATGATAACAAGCCTTTGAAAACGGTTCCAGTATATAATACCCACCACAGTGACCTCTTCTCCTTGGACAGATACATCTGGCCTCCGGAAGTGAGAAAGTGCTGCAATAGCCGCTATGCTTGCTGCATCAATTATGTTACCTTCATGATTTAGTAAATGTAAATCAACACGAACCTGCCACACCTGCAGTAGGGAGGAGTGTGAAAAACATGAAAACATTACAAAGAGGCAACATTTAAAACTGCATGCCCCAAAACGTGGTTTCTGCAAAAACATTTTTTATATTCCACTCTTTTCTCTCACTAGTCACAAGAACACTTTCCTCCAATACCAGCTATAAATCTCAACAGTCTGACAGCATATGATATGTGTCCTTCCCCTTCCTTTAGATTGTAAGCTCCACCAGCAGGGCTCTCATATTCCTTCTGTACTGTCTCCCTTATATTGTAAAGCGCTATGCAAACTGTTGGCGGTATATAAATCCTGTATAATAATAATGTGTCCCAGTATCCTAATGCACACAGATCTTAGACGCCGCTTATACAGGCATCCTGCGGTTTTTTTGTGCCTGTAAAAGCACCTCTAAGTTAGCCTATGTAGCCATGCAGGTGTATTTGAAGAGGAGTGTTTACACACAAGAGGAGCTTTTGAGCAGGAAAAAAGAGTGTATGTGCATATGCACATAAATTAACTCCAATGGTTACATTAACATTCTGGCCATACAAGTTCAAGCACCATATACACGCATGCATTACAAGAGTTTTTCCTACAAAATTCCAGCAAAATACTGCCTATTTTCATAAGCCCCCTGTGCATGATGCCTTTATGGCTGCCAAAGCACCAAACAACCAGTGATCTTCTTCCTACGCGTGGACAATTTTTATTTGGGCATGAGCTGCAAATGTATCTTTTTTTTTTCTATCAATAAGAAAAAAAAAACATTCCCTAAATTGTTGTGGAATTTCCAAGCACAATTAAATACAATTATACTCATCTGTAACAGGTTGCATCTCTGGTGAAAAATAAGAATGACAAAAAATGTTTCCAGAAACACTAGGGATATATGGGAAACATTATCCGATGTCCATAAAAATCAGAATAAAACATCACAGCTAGTATTTAAAGTGATATTAAAGGGAAATTTAATTTGCTTTAAAAAGAAAATAAACATGTCATACTTGCTTGCTCTGTGCAATGGTTTTGCACAGAGCAGCCCCGATCTTCTTCTCGGATCCCCTGCCGGCGTTCCAGGCCCCTCCCTCTTGGCAAGTGCCTGCATAGAAAGCAGCTTGCTATGGGGGCACACAAGCAGGCTCAACCAACAAGGAGGAAGAGTCTCCGGAGGGCCTGTGCCCTTATGTACACGCTGATCAAGAGGGAGCTCAAGTAAGTATTGGGAGGGGGGGGGGGGGTTCTCAGGGCACCGCTGCACACAGAAGGTATTTTTACCTTCATGTATAAATGCATAAAGGTATAAAACCCTGAGCTTTTACAACCACTTTAACCCCAACAACCAAGGTACATTTTTCTGGCTCTGGTTTGACCAAACGTATTAGCACTACTACATAACAAATATAAACAAATACATACCACAACTTGTAACAATTTACCCACCTTCTCTCCTGCCTGAACACATAATGACTCAGTGTCAATACACCTGGAATTCCTGAGGCACCGCTCCAGCAGTCTGTTAAGTCTTACCACAAGTTCTGATGGTCTAAAATAACAAAGGTAAGTTTAAGCTGACCATACATTGCCAAAGGCTCTCTTCAAGTAAACGTGTTCTGCCCATGCAGGCCAAAGAAATAGTCATTTAAATTAACAACTTTTCCAGTAGGATGTAGTTGCCTTTGCTTCCTTCTAATACTGGCTGCAAAGAAAATGACAGCATTTTCAGGTACAGGCAGATGTGGCTGATGTCCCTTTTTCTCAAGTCACAGCAATTGTGCCTTGCATTTGCCCACTCAAACACCCAGCACTGACATATTGGATAGGTGGAGTGTCCAGAGTCCCGTGTAAGCTCCAGGTCCTGCAGCTTATTCAGGGCTTCCGCTCTTGATTTCTGGTGGCTGAATGGAGCAGTGGGAGAGCAAAAGAAAAAGGAGAATGTGCAGCTGGATGGCCTGGCAGTAAAGTGAACCTGTTGCTCTGCCCAGCATGGGCAAAGCAGAGGTGCATTTTTCTGAAAGAAAATTGTAAATTAAACAAATTATTGCATCATAGATCTCAACAGACCTTCAATACCCCCAGGAGTAATTTGCTAGATCAAATAATTTTTACTATCTTCCAGCAGAGATAAGCCAGCATTTTACTAGTAAGGACAAACCAGGGATCACCTGACACAACAAACAAGAAATATGCATGTCTGGAAACAAACCATCAGTTATCAACTTTAAAATAACCATGATTCATGCACCTCCATTAACTACTTACATTGTATCTAGCACATCACTGTTTTCTATGTTAGCCGAATGTGTAGATGTTACTGCATATTACATCTACATGTCCTCATGCATATTAACTTCCCTGCATGCTTAACCATTTGCTGCCCGGCCAATGGCCGTTTGGCAGCCGGCAAAATCCCTCAGCGTTCCAGGTGGATGCCATATGGCGTCTTCCCGGGCATGCGCAGTTTGCGCGCCTGCAGGCGCGATCTGTCACCGGCCGTGTACCTCGGACACGGCCGATTACAGATCTGAGTACCGGCCCCATTGCCAGTACCATGTGATCTGCTGTGACCAATCACAGCAGGCCACATGACAGTTGTATACAATGGATGGCTTCATTCATGCCATCCATTGTATACTAGTGTGCCTAGCTGTGAATGGTCACAGCGATCACATGCACAAGCTGGGCCAATCACAGCCCAGCTGTGTCATGTGATTAGCCGTGGCCAAATCACAGCTAAGCACAAAAAAAAAACCCTGAATGAAGCAATGTCATTCAGGTAAATGCTTGCTTATAGCAAAGTAATTCTTTGCTATAAGCAAAATGTGTAAAAAAAAAAAAAAAAATACTGATCACTTCCCCAAAGTAGTACAGTGTTACTATGGTAACATTGTACTACTTTGGTCATAGTGAAATATGAAAAAAAAAAATCTTAAAAAAAAGAAAAAAACCTAATAAAAAATAATAAAACAAATAAAAAAATGTTTTTCATACTGTCAGTGTCCCTGATCACCGCCATGCCAGTTATATGATAACGCTGTACTGCACTGGTGACAGTATGTAAAAAAAATTGTGAAAAAAATGTTTGTAATTTTTTAATTTTCTGAAAAATTATGACAAAAAAATACAACTTCAAAAAACTCGCCATTCCTCTTATGAAGTACTTCGGACTGTCTACTTTGCAAAAAGTGGTCATTTGGAGGATATCTGTACTGTTCTGACATTTTTGGACCTCAAGAAATTAGATTGGCCGTCAGTACTTCAGGATTGATCAATTTTCAGATCTATACCATAGTTTGTGAACTCTATAACTTTCCTACAAACTAAAAAATACATCCTAATTTGGGTTATTTTCACCAAAGACATGTAGCAGAATACATCTTGGCCTAAATTTATGAACAATTATTTATTTGCAAACGTTTATAACAGAAACAAAGAAAAACGTGTTTTTTTAAAATTTGTGTTTTTTTATGTTAATTTAGCAAAAAACAAAAATCCTAGCGGTGATTAAATACCACCAAAAGAAAGCTCTAGTTGTGTGAAGAAAATGATAAAATTTAGTTTAGCGCAATTGTCAAATGTGTGAGAGAGCTGAAACCTGAAAAATGGCCTGGGCAGGGAGGGGGTAAAAGTGCCCAGTATTAAAATGGTTAAATTACAAGCACTGGAAAATAGAATGGGTTAATGTTTTCACCCAAGGGTCATCCAACTTTCACAAATGTTTCTAATAGAATCTTATGTGAAAAATTTGTGAATCTCAGGTGATTTCCAAAATATCTCTCAACACCTCTCTGATTAAAACAATTACAAAATCTTCACTAGGTGGTATATTGCGCCTACAAGAATAGTGGCCTTTGTAAAAAAATGCCTTTCCTAATTGCTATAGAGGGTGTAGAAAGTATGGCACATTACTTCACACGTGGTGAACTTTACCAAAGGTCCAAAGATTCTCAATTAGAATCTATAACTTTATTCATTCCATAAACCAAAGTAAATTCCCCCAGAGGCCCTTTTGGGCAAATCCATCAGGAATGTCCACAGACCTACCAGAAAACTGTCTGCATATATTTTTCCATAATAGTAATAACTATGTCATGGAAATCTTGCTTTGATCTGGTTAAAGCAAAAATCGCCCACGGATCATGGACAAACTATTGGTAATACTAAGCAATGGACTACTTCGACAAGGTCTGGGACCCATGGGTAAAATACCTTTCTACAGACACATCATAAAGGAGACTCACTTCCCATGAGACATCTCCTTTCTTACTCTCTACATTTCCCTCATTTTACCTAAACCCAATTATTCCCCTTTTCCTTGTTTACCCTAATGGAAAAACAGACTGCATGAAGTTTTCCTCCACACAGTTCAATAAGGCAACCTCATTTAAAATAATATGAATATTTACAAACCTATTTATCATTGTTTTTTATGACTGCAGTGCAGAACCATATTATTTCGGCTATGAAACTGATTATAGATCTCAACATCAAAACATAAATGTGTTAGGAATGTAAGGATGCCCCATCGATTGATGGAAATGAAAATTATAAACCTACAGAGAACTGAATTCAAAGACACCCTGAAAATCAAAGTGAAAAAATTATGCAGAAGACTAGTCCATTTTGCTGAAATTTCATTGCAGTAACTCAAAATGGTCCTCAGTAGTTTGTATGGCCCCCATGTGCTTGTATGCATGCCTGACAACGGTAGGGCATGCTCCCAATGAGATGACGGATGGTGTCCTGGGGTATTTCCTCCCAGACCTGGACCAGGGCATCATTGATCTCCTGGACAGTCTGAGGTGCAACCTGTTGGGGTTGGAGAAACCAAAACATGATATCCCAGAGGTGTTTTATTGGATTTAGGTCAGGCGAGCATGGGGGCCATTTAACGGTATCAATTCCTTCATCCTCCAGGAACTGCCTGCATACTCTCGCCACACGAGGCCGGGCATTGTCGTGCACCAGCAGGAACCCAGGACCCACTGCACCAACATAGGGTCTGACAATGGGTCCAAGGATCTCATCCCGATAGCTAATGGCAGTCAGGGTGCCATTGTCTAGCCTGTAGAAGTCTGTGCATCCCTCCATGGATGTGCCTCCCAAGACCATCACTGACCCACCACCAAAACAGTCATGCTGGAATGATGTTACAGACAGCATAATGTTCTCTACGGCTTCTCCAGACCCTTTCACGTCTGTCACGTACTCAGGGTGAATCTGTTCTCATCTGTGAAAAGCACAAGGTGCCAGTGGCGGACCTGCCAATTCTGGTGTTGCCATTGGGAAAATGCCAATCAAGCTCTATGGTACCGGGCAGTGAGCACAGGGCCCACTAGAGGACGTCGGGCCCTCAGGCCACTCTTATGAAGTCTGATTCTGATTGTTTGATTGTCAGAGGCATTCACACTAGTGGCCTGCTGGAGAACATTTTGTACAGCTCTGGCAGTGCTCATCCTGTTCCTCCTTGCACAAAGGAGGAGATACCAGTCCTGCTGATGGGTTAAGGACCTTCTACAGCCCTCTCCAGTTCTCCTAGTGTAACTGCATGTCTCCTGGAATCTCATCCATGCTCTTGAAACTGTGCTGGGAGACACTGCAAACCTTCCGGCAATGGCACATATTGATATGCTAACCTGGAGGAGTTGAACTTCCTGTGCAACTTCTGTAGGGACTAGGTATCACCTCATGTTACCATTAGTGACACTGGCCCTAGCCAAATGCAAAACTAGTGAAAAGCAGTCAGAAAAGAGAAGTAGGGAAAAGAAGATCAGTGGCCTCCACCTGTAAAACTGTTCCTGTTTTGGGGGTAGTCTCATTGTTGCCCATCTAGTGCACCTGTTGTTAATTTCATTAATACCAAAGCAGCTGAAAGTGAATAACAACCCCCTCTGCTACTTAACTGACCAGATCAATACCACAGGAGTTTAATTGCTTTGATGCTATACTCTGATTCAAGTGTTCCTTTACTTTTTTTGAGTAGTGTACATCTGACCAAAAAGAGATGTACAAATACTCAATTAGTCCTGTATTCAGTTTAGGAGGATCACTCTCTATCTGGTACATGGCAACTTTAGACCTGGTAATTCTGTATCATGCCAAGCTTTGCCCTGTTTCAGTCTAAGCAAACAACTTTTTTTCAATTTGTCACTTTGCCTAAAACAATGACTGGAGGAGTTTTCAACTACAAGAGTAACATATTGTTTTTAAAGTCTAACCAGGTTTTTGTTACTCTATATCAGTGGTCTCCAATCTGTGGCCCTTTGCTTGCTTTTATCCAGCTCTTAGGGCACCATTTCATCCACTGATACCAACAATGGGGTGTAATTTCCCCCCACTGACACCAACGAAAGGGCACTAATCCTCCCAATAACACCAAAAATGGGGTCCAATGAAATCAATGATGGGGAACAATTCCTCCCACTGACACCAACGATAGGGCAAAATTCATCCCAATGATACCAAAGATGGTGTCAGTGTTTTTTCCCCATTGATGTCTGGACCTTTCATACTCCTACTGGCCACAGTCTGGTCCCCCTAAATAATGAAGGACAGTAAACTGTCCTTTTGTTTAGAAAGTTTGGAGACTCTATATAGTTGTTTGGACCAAGCTGTCCACGTTTGTTTGGATGAAGCTCCTGTCAGTTCTGTATAAACAGTATACCTGAATACAGTGCTATGTACTGTATGTAGCTCATGCTACATACAGTACACAGCACTGTGTTCAAGCAGCGGTAAGAGAACTTCCTGTCCCCAAAACAATATCAAGTTGGACTGCTCAGCCAGTCACAGGAAGTCTTGTACTTTTGTGAATGAATAGAAGACTGGCTGACGTTAAGATTGTGATATCATTGCCCACCTCAGCCAACCAGAACAAGATTTGCATTTTCATAAAAATACAAGATGTCCTGTGAATGGCTGAGCAGAATGGGACAGGAAGTCCCTGCACTGTTCCCGAAACACAGCGCTATATAATGTACATAGCTGAAGCTACATACTGCGTTGACAGCAGCCATGTCTTTTAGTAAAGGAAATATTTCATTTGGACATGTTTGGCACAAATTACAACACAAAACTAGAAATTTGGCTTTAAAATTATGTCCTTATGATAGCTAAATAAAGGTCAATAATTTGTGGGCTTCTTCAAAAAGTATGTTTTCAAACTTCAAGATTGTTTAGATTAATAGGAGTAGTTGGATAAATAATTTAAACACAATGTGAAAATTAATATACAATGTAATTTTAAATTGTGACCATAGATACACTTTTAGTGTCGTGCAGAAGATGGAGCTTCACTTGTTCTCAATATACTGGATAAATTCACTATTATTACCTTCCTGGTTCAAATGCTGGAGATGCCATAGCTGTGAGTTCAAGGTTGAAAAAAAGAATTCCTTCAGTTGGGCGGTTCATCTTGGGAGCCACAAGCTCACAGGATACCTGTCCAAGAACTCTGAAAAAAAAATGTTAGCATCATTTCAGTGTATGGACATATGCAGAATGTCATTTGTTGTCTTTCATAATACAGTATTTTAAAAGCACTTATACATGCAAATGTCATAATACAGCATTTTAAAAGCACTTTACTGATACATGTAAAATTGTCTTTAAAAAAAAAAAAAAACTAAATTCAAGAACAAAAAAATGTAATACATTGTAGCCTAAAAGTTGGTGGCTGCATTAACTTTCTTTTTTCAAGTTTTTCAGCTAGCACATAAATTGCCTGTTGCGTCTACCAGAAATGCAGTGTCCTTGTCACTCACTGTGAGATGAACTAGAAGCAAGCACTTTACAGTGTTCTAGAACAGCATATCAGGATAAAGCCTTCTCCCACAGGACAGGAAACACATTGTCAAGTCAAAGGTTAAAGGAGGTCCTTCTGACATCTTCACTAGTACCCCAGAGAACCAAAAGATGATAAAACTTACTAACTAAAAAAAAACATAATAAGGCCTCATGCACACTAGACATTAAAAACGCCCTTTTTAGCATTTTACGTTTTATTTTCTGCCTCTAAACGCCCCTAAATGTTAGCCTGTGTGTCCATGCACACATGTTTACAGGCATTTAGAGGCAGAAATAATCCCCCACTGCCAGTGTGCTCAGAAGCAGCAGCTTTTTGGCAGGAAAAAAAAAAAAAAAAAAAAGATTAATGCACCTCAACGTTCGGCACATTTAGAGCTTGAGCATTAATTTCAATGGTCAGAATAAATTATTATCCATGCTAATTAAATGAATTAACACCCAAGCGCTTGACATGCCTAAACGTGTTTACAAAAACATGGCTTTGGGTGTGTTTTTGACGTTGATTTTCCTGCCAGGAGAAAGACATTCAGGAAAGCTGGGCCCAGCATGTACGTGGTATAAACAGGATGGGAACCTTGCTGTCCTGGAAAACTACTGAAAATAAAGTTAAATGCAGGTCTGAAATCCCCAGTCTTCCAGGACAGCATTTTGAGAGAATGAGCAAGAACTTACCAGGCTTAGGTAAGAAGGGACCACCACCTACAAGAAGCCTCTTTCCTCTTTGGTCTAATCAAAACTTGAGAAAAGGTCTACCTCAGCAGTCACTAAATGGCAGACCGTAGTCCGACAACGGCCCGAGCAGCGCTGCCACCTGAACCGCCAGCCCACCAGGCTAGAATGACATATCCACCGCTCAGCAGGCCAGTCATCCCAACAACCGATGACATCACGCGTGACCTCTGAGTGGGTAGCCTGTGAAATCTGGGTGCCACATTGGACAAAAATCCAGGCAACATTGCAAGTATGATGAGATCATCAAATAGAAGTAAAAAGGGCTCCCAAATAGAAATAGTTGGATCTCAAATATCTTACAAGCAGTAGTAACAGCCACCAAATGTGACGACTTCAAGGTTAAAAGCCTGATGTTGCCTTCTGCAATTGCACTTTCAAAACAGACAAATTCCACTTATAATGCTTGGTGGGCATTGGTCTAGCTCAAGCTGTAGAAAAAATCTAAATAAGAGGTTCAGAGCCAAAGATTTTGCCAAGAATACACGAACTGCTGTAACCTGAACTTTTAGCTTACTGATGGCAAGTTCCATATTAACTCCATTCTGTATAAAAAAAAAAAAAAAGCCAAGATGGAGAGAATATTTGGTGATAGATATTCTCTTTTTGAGAGATTTTCAGAAATTGAATGTCTTCCAAATTTTTGTGGTAAATGGCCTTCATGCGACTAGCAACAAGGGTACTAATCACTTAAGACCATTGATCTAGGAGTTGCTCTTCAGAAACCAAGCTTCATCCACATTCCAAAACGTGGAACTGAAATTATAACCTTCAGGTTCAGCAGTTTCTAAGAAGAAGAAAACAGGGCTAATCAGAAAAGTTAAAGAAGAATGACCTGACATACTGTTTCCTGTCTGGCCTGACAGATATTTTTTAGGCTTTGTCTCCTTGGATGAATCCCAGGTTTGCATTTCAGACCGTGCGTGCATGTGTGTATTTGAGGTCTGAAATGCTTGTGACCTTCTTGGCCCTGAATTGGAAGCTACCCTACGGCTGAGAAGAAAATATATATATATATATATATATATATATATATATATATATATATATATATATATATATATATATATATATATATATATATATAATACAAAAAATATATTTTCCTATCAGCCGTAGGGTAGCTTCCAATTCAGGACCAAGCAGGAGGTCACACATGACAGTCAGGCTAAAAAAGTGAAGTTTAGACACCAGGTTGATATGTTGGCAAAATTCTTCATTGTAAAGGAACAATGGATCAAGTGTTTACCACCCACTATTTGTTTTGACTCGCTCCCAGGGTGTGCCTTTTCTCTCTAAACAGATTTGGTAGCACAATAGCAGTACCCTTCCCTTTATCAGGGGATGAAATCATGTGATTTAATGATGCAACGCATTGAGAGGAGCCAGTGATGTCACGCGGCAAACCAGGAAGTGTGTGCTCTGCCATTTTGTTAGATGACTTCAGGACACTTTCTGAAGGGCAGGTCAGCCAACTCATTGTAGACAGTAAATACCTGTCCTGCCCACTCCATAAGCACCAAGTTCATAGCCGACACAGGGCACAGTGCCAAACCATTAATGCTAAACAGTGCAGGCAACTGTTTCTGCCTTACAGTTCACAGAATCATTAAAGGAAGGAGACTCTTTCAGTGGAAGCATGGTTGCCTTATTCAAGATAGAAATGGGGGGATCCACAGTTTCAGAAGGGCCTCTTCCAAAGGGAAGCATACTGAATGTCACTTTGGAACCCTGAAAGGTTTCTGCGGTTGTTCCCATACTTGTGGACAAATGTTACAAATAGGGGGGGGAAATGAAAACAGTATTCACCTAGTCAGCTTATGAGCACTTAAGGAAATGGCTACTTTACTGGTAGCCCACAAGGCATCCTCACTCTACAACGTTCGCCTCCCTGAGGCAAACAGTGCAGCCACCAGTACTAGCCATTGCATGGCAACATAGGCATAGGCCTCATCCTCTCTTGGAATAAGCATTTAACTACATAGTGCTGAAAAGAGTTGACAACGCAGCATTCTCCTGTAGCAAATGCACAGCAGGATCATTAAATCATGGGGCGCGACGCATCAAACTGTGTCTGCCCACCCCAACATGGCTCATGGCAGACAACAGTAGTAGACAACCGGTTACTGCCATGCAAAGCTGCAGGGGAGGCTCTCCCTGTGTGCTAGAGCAGATTGCAAAGCCAAGCCATTGAGCTATGGATTTCCCTCCTTGCCCTTTAACAAAGGAGGCAGGATAGAGGGAGAAAATAGCCCAAAGCTAAACAGTGGTCACAACCGCCCACACCAGGTTCTGCCCCCCAGCACCGACCCTCACGGCCTGCTAAGCTGGATAAGGGTCGGTGCTGGGGTGCCAAGCTAGAGTACGCCCCCAGTGCCGGAACCAAGCACTATGGGAAGCCACCAAGGCTTGAGCGGACCCCCTGGCCCAAACCAGGGGCCACATGCCCAGCTGGTGACACCAACAGGGCTACCTACCACAGCAGCACTGCATCCCTACAGCAACGCCCCAAGATAAGCGCTTCAGGCCTCACAAAGGCACAGACCTCGTGGAGAGTGGGGGAACACGCCAGAGGGACAGACATGGAGGGGAGGACAAAAAGCCCACAGGGCTAATCACCCCATACCGCGTCAGGGAAGGGAGGAGCATCTACTTACCAATCCACGGAGGTAGTGGGTAACACTCCCGAGAACGATCCAACTCTCCATCAAAGTTGGAGGGGGCTGTCAGCCAGGGTAAAACGGACGGTAGGTGCCTGGTCATATATGTGTCCCAACAAGAAGTTTAACTCACTGACCCCCCTGATCAAGGATGGGGCTTATCGCGGCCGACACAGCCCTTAGCTAAAGGTCTGCGCACGCTTCTTGGCCAGCAGGGAACCAGGTCCTTACTCCTGAACACTAGGCAGAATAACTGGCTTTCTTGCAAGCACAGAAGGGGTTTATACCAGCTAGGACTGCCCATAGGTGGTACTGTGTTCCTGCCTAGTGTCCTACTTCTGTCGGTAGCACTATAAACCCTACTGGTCAAGAACAGAAGAGCTGTGTCAGTCAATGAAAGTAAGAGAAACGTGTTTACCAAACATATATAAACTAATGCTAAAATATTTTGCATAACATGTAATAAACAAATGACAAACCTGGTTTTCCCAAGTTCAACGATACAGCAGCCATACTCCGTTCCAAAAGTTATTTTAATATTCCTGTAATCATAGGTCTGTCTGCCATCAAGACGCTGGTCATATGAACAAAAGGAAATGTTACAAAGAAAATGTAATGCATTAAGTTAAGTTATAAAATGCTTAAATGGAACATCTATGTATTATATTGACTAGGAATGCACCGATTCTGAGTACTCGTGAAAATGCTCCCAATACCTGAAACCAATACTTTGCGTTGTGATTTGTGTCAATACAAAATGCAAGGACACAAACTGCACTGCAAAGAATAGCATGCAACTTGAAGAGGAATACGATTCCTTTGAAAACCAAATGCAGTTTGCCCACTGTTCCTGTGTGAACCCAGGCTTGCCATAGCCTGAGTTCACACAGGAGTGGTGCAGGAAACCTCCCTACACTGATCCCATACTGTCACAGAAGGAATAGTTGGGGATTTTAAATCCCCGTGGCTCTCTCTCCTCTCACAGTAGGGATAAAAGTGCAGGCTAGACGACTTTTGATTGGTCAGCACCGCCACGGTACCTCTGGACTTCTTTCTGTCCCTGTTCAAATTTCCAATGGGGCACATCAGGGTTGCTTGCTTTCCTCGCAGCTATACATAACTGCCATGGAACACCTAGCAAATGCCCTGAGGGCTAACTATTCCATCCGAGACATCGACATTAAAGTCCACTAATACAAACTGAGTCTGTTCACAGATGATTTATTATATGAATCCAATCCTCAGGTCGCGTTTCCTTCTATTTTTAAGGAACTAGAGACATTTGGTTCCTTTAGCAACTTCAAATTAATGCCTGTAAATATTAGTGTCCCAATGTTTCACTGCACTCTATCATCCAGACATTGCCTTATGATAGTTTCTTATTCCAAATGGACTCGGGGGGGGGGGGGGGGGTTCCTCAAATATTTAGGAGTTCAGATTCTGTCACAACTTGATCAGCTTTCTGAACTTAACTATCTCCCTATTCTTACCACTACGCAGCATGGACTGCAGCAATGGACAACATTGAATCATTTGTATCTGGGGCCCCTCCCCAATTAGACAAGAGTTAAAGGGGAGCTCCAGTCTCCAGTGAAAAAAATAAAACTCAGCAGCTACAAAAACTGTAGCTGCTGACTTTTGAAAAAAATCCTTTGATCCAGCAGTGTGTTCAGCGGCCTATCTCTGTCCCCAGAAGCCAACTGTAAAGGATTTTTTCTTCACCCCAGATTTCAGTTTTCAAAGAACATATAACAAATGAAACTATATGTAAACCCAAATGCAAAAAAATCCTATATAAAGCCAAACTATGAGCAAAACACAGACCACCTTCCACTCCCTTTAGGTTGCTGGAATGAGAAAAAAAAAATCAAAAAGACTTTTTTAAAGCCGTGATAACTTGGGGCTTCATTTCTGATTCTTCTCTCCTTTTTATAAAAAGGCGGAGGGAAGTCCATCTTTAGGTGTTCACATCACTGTCTTTGAGAAACGGACACTGGTAGGGTCCTCTCAGGACCTAGAAGACAAATGATGTTAGTGTAATGGGACTATTGGGAGCCAGCCGCTATGGGCATATCCGCAGTGATGGATTAGTGGTCTCCCATACCAAGAAGGAGCTTTGGCGATGGACCCGAGTGGTAGACCTTGTTTCACAAAGTAAGAAAAAAAATGCAAGGTGTTATGGAAGGGGGTCAAGTTTTGCTCATGTTTTGGCTTTTAAGCTTTAATATAAAAGCAATTTCAAAAGCCCTTTTAAATACACTGCTCAAAAAAATTAAAGAAACACTTTGAAAACATCAGATCTCAATGGGTAAAAATATCACGCTGGATGTCTATACTGATATGGATTGGGTAATGTGTTAGGAACGCAAGGATGCCCCTTCGTTTGATGGAAATGAAAATGATCAACCTACAGAGGACTGAACTCAAAGACCCTCCGAAAATCAAAGTGAAAAAATGATGCAGCAGAAATTTCATTGCAGCAACTCAAAATGGTACTCAGTAGTTTGTATGGCCCCCACGTGCTTGTATGCATGCCTGACAATGTCGGGGCATGCTCCCAATGAGATGACAGATGGTGTCCTGGGGTATTTCCTCCCAGATCTGGACCAGGGCATAACAGCTCCTGGACAGTCTGAGGTGCAACTTGGCAGCGCCGGATGGACCGAAACATGATATCCCAGAGGTGTCCTATAGGATGTAGGTCAGGCAAGCGTGGGGGCCATTCAGTGGTATTAATTCCTTCATCCTCCAGGAACTGCCTGCATACTCTCGCCACATGAGGTCGGGCATTGTCTTGCACCAGGAGGAACCCAGGACCCACTGCACCAGCATAGAGTCTGACAATGGGTCCAAGAATTTCATCCCAATACCTAATGGCAGCCAGGGTGCCATTGTCTAGCCTGTAGAGGTCTGTGCGTCCCTCCATGGATATGCCTCCCCAGACCATCACTGACCCACCACTAAAACGGTCATGCTGAATGATGTTACAGACAGCATAATGTTCTCCATGGCTTCTCCAGACCCTTTCATGTCTGTAACGTGCTCAGGGTGAACCTTCTATCATCTGTGAAAAGCACAGGGCGCCAGTGGTGGACCTGCCAATTGCCAATCCAGCTCTATGGTGCCGGGAAGGCCACCCTCATGAAGTCTGTTTCTGATTGTTTGGTCAGAGACATTCACACCAGTGGCCTGCTGGAGGTCACTTTGTAGGGCTCTGGCAGTGTTCATCCTGTTCCTCCTTGCACAAAGGAGCAGATACCAGTCCTGCTGATGGGTAAAGGACCTTCTACAGCCATCTTCAGCTCTACTAGAGTAACTGCCTGTCTCCTGGAATCTCATCCATGCTCTTAAGACTGTGCTGGGAGACACAGCAAACCTTCTGGCAATAGCACATATTGATGTGCCATCCTGGAGTATTTGGACTGCCTGTGTAACCTCTGTAAGGTCCAGGTATCTCCTCATGCTACCAGTAGTGACACTGACCCTAGCCAAATGTAAAACTAGTGAAAAGCAGTCAGAAAAGATGAGTAGGGAAAAAAATGTCAGTGGCCTCCACCTGTAAACCATTCCTGTTTTGGGTGTCATTTCATTGTTGCCTATCTAGAGCACCTGTTAATTTCATTAACACCAAAGCAGCTGAAACTGATTTATAACCCCCCCTGCTACTTAACTGACCAGATCAATATCCCAGGAGTTTAATTGGCCTGATGCTATACTCTGATTAAACAGTGTTCCTTTAATTATTTTTTTGATCCTGCCACTAAGGTCTTTGTTCAGACACTCCCTGTCACAGGGTGACAACACTTTGTGCCTGTCCCCCAATTTTCCTCCTATGTTGTCATTATGACACAGGCATCTGATGGAAATTAGAAGTAGGGATCAGCTCAGGCTTGTTTGGACACAAGTCAGAACCCACCCAAGCTATCCCAACAGGAAGCTATCAAAGCCCAAAGCAAATGATATTCTAAATATATAACTCGCCCCGCATTTATGCAAGGGGCGTGTATATGTGCACCTTGCGGGGAAGGTCTCCACTTATTATGATTGGCTCTCAGCTTTCACAGTTTCCTGGCAGGATAGCTCAGGCATGTTCACACAGGCCTGAGCTCCTCCCTAATTACAAGAAACCATTTCTACACACATTATAGATGCATGGTCCAATGTTATCACCATCAGGCAAACTACCCTAAGAAACACTATGCAGCCATGGCTGGTGTGCATAGATTAAGCATGTAGACAGGAAGTGGTCAGACAGAAGCTGCAGAAGATCAGCAAAACTGACATGCCAGTAACCGGTTGTCATAGCGATGACATAACAGTGTAAACAACCTCTCATGAATGGCTTTCCATTCATGAACAGCTTGCTTACTGTTTTGATGTGAATAGCCCACAGCAATCACATGGTACCTGGCTACCTGTACAATGTGATTAGCTTACCCAGTCACAGATCACAATCAAAAGCAAGCTGTTCATAAATGGAAAACCCATTCATGACAGCTAAACTTTGCTATATAAGAACAGTGTAAAAAAAGTAAAAATCCCTGATCCCCCCACAGTACTGTCCTGGAAATGAGATAGGCTTTCAGTATGTCAAGATTGATCAATTTTCAAATATATATATAAACATAAGAGTTTGTAGACACTAACTTTCACATAAACCAATTAACCACTTGCTGTCTGCCCTACAGCAGCTTTTACTGAATCATGTATACATACATGATTCTGCTTTCCTGGGTACGAGGTGCTCATCTACCAGTGCTGTCATTGGCTCCTTTAAATGTCAATCACCAGGTCCTGGCCAATGATTCATGGCTGGGACCAGGCAATTGGGGCAGCAACTGACAAGATAGGGATCTGTGAATCTTTCTCCTATCAACGGTGATGTGCCAGTTTTTATCTCTCTGCAAAGAGGCAGGGAGGAAAGGCAGGAACCAGTCTTGCATTTGGAGGATCAGCAGATTAGATGAGTACAGCTCAGCACTCCAATCCCCTAGGAAAAAATTAGCAGTTAGCCCCACCGCATGGAAAAAAAGAACATTTTGCCCAGAGTTCTTGCTTAAAGCAGAACTTCAGTTAAATGTTTTATTTTCCCATGCAGTGGGGTTATGCCTGCAAGGCATGGGTTAACTGCCTGTTTTGTCCTGGGGCAAAGGAAAAAGCTATACTTACCCTGTCCTCAGGAAAACCGCGCTCCCCCACATCCAGTGGTGGACTGTTGCTGCCATCCTTACATCCACAGCCGGTCTATGGATCAGATGATGTCAGGAACAGCCTATTCATAAGACCACTAGCGTGCAGGGGGCCAGGAGTGGCAGGGACTGGTCTTGCACTTGGAGGATCGGTGGATTAAGTAACAAGTGGTCTCCAAACTGTGGCCCTTTACTTGCTTTTATCTGGCCCTTGGGGCACTATTCCTCCACAATGACAAGGATGGGCACTACTCTTCCCAGTGACACCAGGGACGGGGCACTATTTTTCCCACCGACACCAGGGACGGGGCACTATTCTTCCCACCGACGGGGCACTATTCTTCCCACCGACACCAGGGACGGGGCACTATTCTTCCCACCGACACCAGGGACGGGGCACTATTCTTCCCACCGACACCAGGGACGGGGCACTATTCTTCCCACCGACACCAGGGACGGGGCACTATTCTTCCCACCGACACCAGGGACGGGGCACTATTCTTCCCACCGACACCAGGGACGGGGCACTATTCTTCCCACCGACACCAGGGACGGGGCACTATTCTTCCCACCGACACCAGGGACGGGGCACTATTCTTCCCACCGACACCAGGGACGGGGCACTATTCTTCCCACCGACACCAGGGACGGGGCACTATTCCTCCCACCGACACCAGGGACGGGGCACTATTTCTCCCACCGACACCAAGGACGGGGCACTATTCCTCCCACCGACACCAGGGACGGGGCACTATTGCTCCCACTGACACCAATGATGGGGCACTATTCTTCCCACCGACACCAGGGACGGGGCACTATTGCTCCCACCGACACCAGGGACGGGGCACTATTGCTCCCACCGACACCAGGGACGGGGCACTATTGCTCCCACCGACACCAGGGACGGGGCACTATTGCTCCCACCGACACCAGGGACGGGGCACTATTGCTCCCACTGACACCAGGGACGGGGCACTATTGCTCCCACTGACACCAGGGACGGGGCACTATTGCTCCCACTGACACCAGGGACGGGGCACTATTGCTCCCACTGACACCAGGGACGGGGCACTATTGCTCCCACTGACACCAGGGACGGGGCACTATTCCTCCCACTGACACCAGGGACGGGCCACTATTCCTCCCACTGACACCAGGGACGGGCCACTATTCCTCCCACTGACACCAGGGACGGGCCACTATTCCTCCCACTGACACCAAGGACGGGGCACTATTCCTCCCACTGACACCAAGGATGCGGCACTATTCCTCCCACTGACACCAATGATGGGGCACTATTCCTCCCACTGACACCAATGATGGGGCACTATTCCTCCCACTGAGACCAATGATGAGGCACTATTCCTCCCACTGACACCAATGATGGGGCACTATTCCTCCCACTGACACCAATGATGGGGCACTATTCCTCCCACTGACACCAATGATGGGGCACTATTCCTCCCACTGACACCAATGATGAGGCACTATTCCTCCCACTGACACCAATGATGGGGCACTATTCCTCCCACTGACACCAATGATGAGGCACTATTCCTCCCACTGACACCAATGATGGGGCACTATTCCTCCCACTGACACCAATGATGGGGCACTATTCCTCCCACTGACACCAATGATGGGGCACTATTCCTCCCACTGACACCAATGATGGGGCACTATTCCTCCCACTGACACCAATGATGGGGCACTATTCCTCCCACTGACACCAATGATGGGGCACTATTCCTCCCACTGACACCAATGATGGGGCACTATTCCTCCCACTGACACCAATGATGGGGCACTATTCCTCCCACTGACACCAATGATGGGGCACTATTCCTCCCACTGACACCAATGATGGGGCACTATTCCTCCCACTGACACCAATGATGAGGCACTATTCCTCCCACTGACACCAATGATGGGGCACTATTCCTCCCACTGACACCAATGATGAGGCACTATTCCTCCCACTGACACCAATGATGGGGCACTATTCCTCCCACTGACACCAATGATGGGGCACTATTCCTCCCACTGACACCAATGATGGGGCACTATTCCTCCCACTGACACCAATGATGGGGCACTATTCCTCCCACTGACACCAATGATGAGGCACTATTCCTCCCACTGACACCAATGATGGGGCACTATTCCTCCCACTGACACCAATGTTGAGGCACTATTCCTCCCACTGACACCAATGATGAGGCACTATTCCTCCCACTGACACCAATGATGGGGCACTATTCCTCCCACTGACACCAATGATGAGGCACTATTCCTCCCACTGACACCAATGATGGGGCACTATTCCTCCCACTGACACCAATGATGGGGCACTATTCCTCCCACTGACACCAATGATGGGGCACTATTCCTCCCACTGACACCAATGATGGGGCACTATTCCTCCCACTGACACCAATGATGGGGCACTATTCCTCCCACTGACACCAATGATGGGGCACTATTCCTCCCACTGACACCAATGATGGGGCACTATTCCTCCCACTGACACCAATGATGGGGCACTATTCCTCCCACTGACACCAATGATGGGGCACTATTCCTCCCACTGACACCAATGATGGGGCACTATTCCTCCCACTGACACCAATGATGGGGCACTATTCCTCCCACTGACACCAATGATGGGGCACTATTCCTCCCACTGACACCAATGATGGGGCACTATTCCTCCCACTGACACCAATGATGGGGCACTATTCCTCCCACTGACACCAATGATGGGGCACTATTCCTCCCACTGACACCAATGATGAGGCACTATTCCTCCCACTGACACCAATGATGGGGCACTATTCCTCCCACTGACACCAATGATGGGGCACTATTCCCCCCCACTGACACCAATGATGGGGCACTATTCCTCCCACTGACACCAATGATGGGGCACTATTCCTCCCACTGACACCAATGATGAGGCACTATTCCTCCCACTGACACCAATGATGAGGCACTATTCCTCCCACTGACACCAATGATGGGGCACTATTCCTCCCACTGACACCAATGATGGGGCACTATCCCCCCCCCCCCTTATACTAAAGGTAGGGCATTGCTAACTCCCACTGGCCACAGTCCGGCCCCTGTAAGGTCTGTAAACTGGTCCTTTCTTAAGACAAGCATTTAACCCATGCATTCCCGGCACAGCCCCACTGCATGGGAAGATGACACTTTGTCCTGGATTTGTTCTCTCACGGTTACATATGTATCTATATGAAGCCAGTGTGTACTGCTCGTACCTTTTTCTCACTGATTGCTCGCAGCAGGAAAGCTCTCTCACAGTTGGAGAGCGGAGTTTCCCTCATGCTGCCACCTCACACAAAGCTTCGTTCCGCTCACTCTCTGTACATCAATACAGAACACTAACACACTCCGCAAGTGCAGGAGCCACACGTGAACGTTACAGACACATTCTCTTCCGTCATCAAAAAGCGCAGATTGCCCAGGCGCTCCTCCAAAAGCTACACTTCGGACATTAGTGCGCATGCGCTGTCAGCAAAGCCCAATTGGGTGGGCATGGCCTTGTATCCTCTGCCAGATGCGTTTCCGGTGAAAGTTTTATGGAAGCAGATGGAGGCCATTTTCTTGTAGCTCAAAGCTACAGGAGTTAATTTGACATAGCTGCACACTTTCTTCGATTTCCTGAAAAAATGGCAATGATTCATTCCTTTGTTGTAGTCCAGGTTCTGTTAAAGAGGAACTTCACCCTATGGGACAGGGGTTCCAAACTTTCTAAACAAAGGGTCTGTTTACTGTCCTTCAGACTTTAGGTGGTCAAGAGGGGCCAATATGAGTCAAATTTGCCCTATCATTGGTATCAGTGAGTGGAATAGTGCCCTATTCATGGTATTGGTGGGAGGAATAGTGCCCCACCATTGGTGTCTGAGAAATAGTGCTGTCTTTGGTGTCAGTTGGAGGAATAGTGCTGTCTTTGGTGTCAGTTGGAGGAATAGTGCTGTCTTTGGTGTCAGTGGCAGAAATAGTCCACTGTCTTTGGTGTCAGAGGAATAGTGCTGTCTTTGGTGTCAGTTAGAGGAATATTGCTGTCTTTGGTGTCAGTGGCAGAAATAGCCCCGTCTTTGGTATCAGTGGAAGGAATAATTCCCCATCATTGGTGTCAGTCAGAGGAATAGTGCCCTATTGTTGGTATCAGTGGAAGTAAGAGTGCCCCATCATTGGTGTCAGCGGGAGGAATAATTCCCCATCATTGGTGTCAGTGGAAGGAATAGTTTGCCACCATTGGTGTCAGTGGGAGGAATAATGCCCCATTATTGATATCAGTGGAAGGAATAATGTCCCATCACTAGTGTCAGTGGAAGGAACAATTCGCCATCATTGGTGTCAGTGGAAGGAACAATTCCCCATCATTGGTGTCAGTGGAAGGAATAGTTCCCCATCATTAGTGTCAGTGGAAAGAATAGTGCCCCATCATTGGTGTCAGTGAAAAGAATAGTGCCCCATCCTTGGTGTCAGTGGAAAGAATAGTGCCCCATTGTTGGTAAGAGTGGCAGGAACCCACTGTAGGTGTCAATGGAAGGAATAGTGCCTTGTATCTTTGTGAGGAATAGTGCCTCAAGGGCCAGATAAAGGCAAGCAGAGGGTCCCATCTCCATCTCCATCCTTTGGAGACCACTGCTATAGGGAAAGTTCTGCTTTATGTCCTCCTCCCCCTCATTTTCTTTTTTGGAACTTTTTTTTTTTGTAGCACAGGGCAGTGGGTACCTAGTTTCGATAGGTACCCACTCGCACTTACAGTCTGACTGTGTAGGCGATTCCACCAGAAGTTCTATATCCCTCCTCCCTGCCCACAGCCTTCTAGGACACATCACATAGAGCAGCGCAGCTCACACATGTGCAGTGGGGAGCCCACTGTGAAGCCGCAAGGAGTCATAGCTGGCATTCCACACTAAACATATATGTAAAATAATAGTGTAGCGCTCATAACAAATCAATAAATAAAACGTGACTCTTCACTCAAAAAAATAAGGGAAATAAAAATTATACAATGTGGCTCTCACTTCAATATTGCAAAACATATATATAGTGTCAGACGTAAAATGAATATCTGTGCCCCTTGCTCCAAATTGTGCTCACACACTAAATAAACACAATACTCAAAAAGTGCCTTTCACTTAAAAACAAACGTGCATATATATATTGACCATATATCAAAAAAAAACCCTTAACAAGCATGGGGCTAAACATATAGTGCTAAAAGTGCAAACAAAAAAGTGTTCACTCTTCAAACTGATCATAAAAAAGTCCAAACTGTGAAGAATGTAATCATGCAATGTGCAATGGTATTCAACCATTCCGTGATTGTGCCAAAAACTTTTCTTCTGTTTGCGGCTAGATTGCCTCCTCACCTCCTCCCTGTGACCCCAAGGGGCCAACACGCTTGCAGGATCACCCTGGATCCTTAAATCATATGGATCAGCAGCCTTCTTCCTCCAGTAGGTCTCCTTCGGGGCTCCTATTGCCCCTAAACAGCCCAGATGCCTCTAGGGAACAGTGGCTCACCCGCCCAGTGAGCCAAAAAAGAGAGACCCTCTAAGTGTAGTATTAAATGCAGATATAGCTCCTTTATTGAGAACAAAGGAAAGACACTCACATAATCCGCAGTTCTCCCTCCTCACCGATGTGTGGGTATACTGCATATGTGGAGGACTTCCTGGGTATACCAAGATGGCGTCACACGCCGGAATTGCGTCACCGCGCACCGGAAACTGCGCTCTCGCGTACATACACGTTACATCACTGTCTCTCGTGACTTCCTATGTGTAGATATTTAGATCTAGCTTGTATTTTGATACGTAAATTTAATTGTCACATTATAGACAGTGTGGATGTAATGGTTGTTAGGTAAAAGCAAAAAACTTGCACACTGTAAATAGTGTTGCTGTGTTCTGTTAGTTAGGTCTGCTCAGTTTGCTCAGCTGCTGCTAGCCTAATAGCTCCCTCTGCATCCAGAAAGCTTGAGAAGTTTCTGGATATTAGATGCAGATGGCAGCGTGAATATTAAGACAGCCCCTGCCTATCCCAGAGAGGCTGCCTATGATGGCACCTGGGTACCTGCATATATTCAGTGAGCACACTGTGTTCTGGGCCTTCCATGTGTAGGATTGTTTCAGCCTAGGAGAGGGCATGTTGTTCCCACATGGAAGAAAAATATATTTGAAATATATTTTTAAAATATTCTTCCCAAATATATTGATATATATTTGAAATGCTACAATTTTGGCCATATTCAATATATTTCAAAATATATATATATAATATATATACACACTGTATGTTGCAATGCGTTTTTATTACAAAATATATGAAAAATATTTTTAAAAATACATTTCAAACATACTGTATGTCTTTAAAATTCAAATCTACATTTTTGGAATGCATTTACAAATATATTTAAAAATATATCTGAAGAATATATTTTAAAAATATATATTTTTTAAATATATTCTTCAGATTTTTTTTAACCTACAAAAAAGTCATATTAACATATATTTTTACATATATTTGTAAATGCATTCCAAAAATGTAGATTTGTATTTTTAAAGACATACAGTATATTTGAAATGTATTTTTAAAATTATTTTTCATATATTTTGTAATAAAAACACATTTCAACATACAGTATGTGTATATATATATATATATATATATATATATATTTAGTGAAATATGTTGTTAATGTATTTGAGAAGAATATTTTTAAAATATGTTTCAAATACATTTTTCTTCCATATGGGTCTTCCCAGGCAGCTAGTGCTGTGCGGCCTCAGGTGGGCGACCTGAGAGCCTGAATGCTGAGACCCAGGTTCTACTAAAGCTGACTAAAGGCCATCTACTGAACATCTGGTCTGGTATCACAGAGGAAGCTGTCCATCTGCTCTTGGACCTTGTGAGTACAGACACCTTTAAAGGATGTAAGAGACTGTGTGCTACTTAACCCCCTATTGTGGTAGGGAGGCAGCTGCGGGTCTAGGCTAAAGGGGGCACCGCCTGGTGCTCCGAAGAGCTTTGTCCATTTCATATCCTACTTCAAGGGAGTCTGCTCAAGCTTGCTACTACTTTTACTACTGCTGCCTTAAAGGTGAAGTTTACTGTTTGCCTCAAGCACAGACTTCATCACAGCTTATCCTAAAGAATATCTAAAGTCCTCAAGTGTACATAGTTCTTGTTCTTGGAGTATTCCACCTAAATCCCCATCCCTATCCAAGTTCTCCAAAAATATAAACAACACCTCTAGACTAGTCATTGAAGAAAAGTGTGCCTGGCTGCGGGGCAAAGTATTTGGGGAAGACCTGAACAGTATTCCCGTGGCTCCTACAGGAGAAGCACTACAGAAATATGCTTGATTTTCTCATTAATGTTACCATTTTTTTCAACGACAGCTTTAAACTAAATCAACAAGCTAAAGTTTACATGAACAGTACCTAGACTTATTACCTCTGTAACATTCCATTATGAAATGTAATGCTCCAGAGAGCAATACATAGCAAGCTGAATGTGGTATGAAGCATGATATGAAACAATACAAGGTGAAATAAGTGCTGTTATCTCACATTTGCAACACTGTCCACTGTATGAGCACTAATAGCTGCAAATCTCAGAACACATTTGCTACAGCATATGAGATCTTCATATTTGAAAGGGCAGCCAGTCGAATGCTGACAGATGTCTCTCCACTGCTAGTAAAAAACAACAGTGTCCTTGCTGAAGC
Source organism: Staurois parvus (assembly GCF_062004578.1). NCBI lineage: Eukaryota > Metazoa > Chordata > Amphibia > Anura > Ranidae > Staurois > Staurois parvus. The sequence continues at coordinate 42,820 of NW_028319847.1, forward strand.
CTGCCTCTAGGCATCTGACGTGTTTGTCAATTAATTCCTTAATAAAAAATATTTAATTAAAACTGTTCCATTCAGGGATCAGTGACACACACCCATTTATGAAGGTTCTGAACTCCCAGCAATAGAGAAGGAATCCAAGGAGCCAACTAGACATTTGTTTAGTGTGGATGGAACTGGATTTGTTACTTGAAATATTTTGATCGAGAGGACAACCATTCCAGACAAATCAATTTACTCCATGGAACTGTGGACAGCAAAGTGCTTTCTAGCATTGCCATGGTCTGGAATCCACATTTCTTAGTCTATGTAGCCCTGTTCTTCTTTTTGCTGTTTTTGCTGATTCTCCTGATCTTTGTCTTAATTTGCCAGCTGAAGGATTCCATAACTAGCAAACCTGTTTTACAGTCAAAACATTTAATGAGTTTTAGAGAAGATAAGGCAACCGACCCTGTTCTGCTTATTTCATCTAAGACTCACTTATAATAATCGTACTCCATGGATAATGGTAAGTTTTTACCAGGTACACAGTTTATATCTAAATTTGATAGATCTCTTTGAAAACACATAAAAATGAAATAGTTCTGCATCTTTAATATCTTAATACCATATCATAAAAATGCGAAACCATAAATTATTGTTGTATTTTGTATGTATACAAATCTAAAAAGCAATATTAAGAATGGGTGAGAAATTACATATATAAATGGATATACTTTTTTCACTATCGAAATAAAAATTGACAAAAAAGACATTTCTGGATCTGTGTAGGCGAATATTGTGAAAGCATGTACATTTTGCATTCCTACAATTTTTTCTGCTCATACTTAATTAGAAAACTGTATGTGCATGAAGCGAAGACATTCTGGATATACTAAATTAAATATTAACCACTTCAAGTCCGGACACTTTTACCCCCTTCCTGTCCAGGCCAATTTTCAGCTTTCAGCACAATCACACTTTGAATAACAATTGTGCCATAATGCAACACTGTATCCATATGAATTTTTTAGCATTTTTTTTGAGACAGATAAAGCTTTATTTTGGTGGTATTTATTCACCACTGGGATTTTAATTTTTTTGCTATATAAATGAAAAAGTCCAAAAATTTTGAAAAAAAAGTGTTTTTCTTATAAAATTTTGCAAATAAATAATCTTTCTTCATAAATCTTGGCCAAAATGTATTCAGTTTTCTTTTTAGTAAAAAAAAAATAATAACCCAAATTAGTTTATAACCAAAAATTATAATTTTTTAAATTTTCTTTTACATTTTTATTTTATTTTTTTATATTATTATTTATGTTTTTTTTACATACTGTCACCCTAGCAGTACAGTGTCACCATGGTAACACTGTACTACTTGTGGGGATTTATGAAGATTTTTTTTTTTTTTTTTACACTGCTTGATTTTACACCCATAAAGGCTGTAAAAGCAATCATTTCTCCTTCTCTTTGGCTGCATTCTTGCAGCCATTGAAAATACTGTGTGAGCTGTGATTGGTCACAGTTTGTCCCATTATACAAAGCTGTTGTGAATAGCCTTGTACCATGTGACCTCTGTGATCATTCACAGATTTCACAAGTAGTAAGCAATGATGTCAGAAGTGACATCTTGCTTACTACTCTTCATGTTATCACTGATTGGCCAATCAGTGATCACATGATCGGGACCTCGCACAAGCAGGGTGAGGGGAGGCCGTTTATAAATGGCCACCCGACCCTGCATTGCCTCCGTCTGACCATTTATATACAACGGCCGGACGGGAAGTGGTTAAAAGATAAGAATGCTTAAAAGGAAGTTCCATGACAACTGAGGAAAGAGGGACTGGCTGAACTGGGAGATGGGACTGTGTGTAAATTACTCACATCCACATCCCTGATCTTCTAGGTTACTGCTTGCAATTTCCCTTACAACTGACTTCTTGGATCCACTGCATTTTTTTTTATAGTGAATGTCAGCCCATATCAGTTTACATTGGAAGGCCTGTTAGAATATGCAGGATTAAACTACAGGTACTGCATATCAATTGTTTATGTACTGTATACAGAATACGGGTATCTTTTGTATATTACAATCTTTTTCTAATCAATAATTTTTTGAAAGATATGGCTGCACGCCAGGATTTTTTTTTTCAATTGTCTACAGTTAATTTAGAGGAAAAATTAAAAAGTATCTATGGTCGGAATATAAAATGAAATATTTATTTACACATTACATTTCAATTACTGTTAGCCTGCTCATATTAATCTAAACTATCTTGAAATTTGTAAACTGAGTTTGCGAAGATCCCAACACATTTATTCCTTGAATTCTGTGACATGTATTAATTATGACCTGTGAGTAGGTTCTGCTGTGTCACAGAGCCTGCCTTCTGGACTACAGTGTTGCAAAGAGAAGGAGGTTCAGTATAGGAATCACTGCTTACAAGTAGCAAGGTACCATGAGATATGTAGTCCTTAGAAATTAGAATTAACAGCAAAGCATATGCTGCATGAATGCAGGGAATCTAGACATTTGTGGAAAGAGATGACCAGCAGACAGGCAGCACTCACAACATGAAATTAGTTTTTTTTTTCAAATGGGCTAAGATTGGATTGTCAAATATAACCATTGTTTGTACTGCTATTACAATGTTGATGTTATAAAATACAAATGATGATTTGGCCACAGAACTCTTTTTAAGTTTGATGTTCTAATAGATTTTGTTCTATTTTGTTTTCTATTCTATTTTTTTCTATTCTACTGTATTCTATTTTTTTTATATTTTACTCTGTTCTATTCTATTCGGTTATTCTATTCTATTCCTTTATTTTCTATTTTATTATTTTTTATCCCATTCTTTTCTATTCTATTCTATAAAGCAGCCTAAGTAGGAATCATCCATCTTATTTCACTTTTATACCTTACTGTATTTATTGCAATATGTTACTACTGTATTTCGAATTCAACTTAATTTTTAAAATCAAATACATTTTTTAATTTGAATTCATTTTGAATTTGAATAATTTGTTTCATTATAATTTATTTTGGATTTATTGAACTACTGTGTTTTAGAAATCCGGAAACATCTGAATCTCTTAATAATGCAAATTTTGTCCGAATTTTGATTTGTAACAAAACGAATCTTGTATGTCTACTGACACATGCGGAGGGTTATTGCTGATCCTGAAACATGCCAACATTTATTATTGGCCCTGATATAAATGCTAGAAGTTATCATTGTTGCCACTGATACCAACAATGGGGATAATTTTACTTCCACAATCTATTCAGTGTACCCCCAGGCCTTATTTTGTCTATAACAGAGCTAAGCAAAGGGGAAAAGGTAGCACTCTACAGGTCATACACTGTGAAGAAACACCCATTTTATTGACCACACTCACTTTTTGCTAAGCCGCAAGCTTTGTGTACAGCATTTTTCTTCTCAGTTTCAAGACAGGCAGCATTAATTGTGTGACTCATTTTTCTTCTCAATCCCTTAACAGTGCCCCACCTAATTATTTTCAAATGTTTGTGGTTTATTTTTGTGTCCACTGAAACCTGTTGTAGAACTAATTTTTGCACTTGCTGACCAACAATGTAAGGGACACAGTTCCATCCTTCTAGCCACGGCATTCTGCATTTGCATGCTTTGTTTTATGTTATATAGTTCTGGTCAAAATGTTCCTTGTCTCAACAGTTGTTGGTTGCAAGTATTTCCCAACTGGTGTCATTTCTTTTTCTTTAAGGTAAGCTCAAAAAAAGTGCTAGCTACCTGTCTATTATGTGTACAGAACTTACAGTTAGGTCCTTATATATTTGGACACAGGCACAATTTTCATACTTTTGGCTCTGTATGCCACCAGAATAAATTAAAACTAAACAATCCAAATGAATTTGAAGTGCAGACATTCAGCTTTAATTCAAGGGGTTGAACATTAATATCAAGTACAAAATGTAGAAACTGCAACCATTTTTATACACAATTCCCTCCATTTTCAGGGGCTCAAATGTACCGGTAATTAGACAATGAATATAATCATAAATAAAATGTTCATTTTTAATATTTTGTTGAGAATCCTTTACTGGCAATGACTGCCTGAAGTCTGGAACCCATGCACATTACTAAAGACTGGGTTTCCTCTTTTCTGATGCTTTGCCAGGCTCTAACTGCAGCTGTCTTCAGTTGTTCTTTGTTTGTGGGTCTTTCTGCCTTTAGTTTTGCCTTCAGCAAGTGAAATGCATGCTCAGTTGGGTTGAGATCAGGTGATTAACTCGGCCTTGGCAGAATATTCCACTTCTTTTCCTTCAAAAGCTGCTGGGTTGCTTTTGCAGTGTGTTTTAGATCATTGTCCATTTGTACTGTGAAGCGCCGTCCAATCAACTTTGCTGCATTTTCTTGAATCTGGGCTGACAGTATATCTCTAAACACTGCAGAATTCATCTGGCTGTTTCTGTCTTCTGTCACATCATCAATAAACACCAATGACCCAGTGCCACTTGAAAGCCATGCATGCCTGTGACGGGAGTTTCTTTGGGTGGGGGGCCCATGGAACCCAATTCACTTTGGAGAGGTGGAGAGACCCCTGTCTCAGCTCCCCATATCCCTCTTATGTGTAAATCACCCTGTGCCTGTTAGGGGTAGAGGGTGATCTGTCCTAATATTGGGATGGGGGTGTTGTTGATTGTTTAATGTTATGTGGTTGCATCCCATTGTTCTATTGTGTGTCTGGCTTGGGAGCAAACTATTATGGGATGTATGTGTTTATGTGTATTGGCTTGGTGGGGGGTGTCTCCAGCAGCTCTCTCTCCTGATGGGACTGTCTGTTGGTGTGTCTCTTGTTACTAAATGTAGATTGCCCCACCCTGTGTCATTATGCAGCGAGGGGGGATTGTCCCCTTGAGTGTATATATCTTGTATCTGTGTTCAAATAAACTAGTCTTGTATGGTCTGCTGTGGTGTCTGTTGTCAGTGTTTGGACAGGGAAGCGGTAGTCTAACGGAAGTACCCAAGCGCAGTCTGGGGTCAGTTCCATTACATTGGTGGCAAGTGGTGGGATTGTGCTTCCTGGCTGTGAACACATCCAAACCTCCAACGGGATCCAAAGTTTGGATAGCAAGAGAAGAGATACAGATACCACCGCAGCTATGGAAACAGAGGTCTTATGGCAGATGCAGCAAGTGCTGGCTTACCTAGACGATCCTGTTTCTGCACGGAACGAGCTTGGATGGAGGAATGCGTCTGTCCAACAGCTGGATGAGGGTATGGAAGATGGAGCAGTTTGCTCATCCCTCCAATTACAGATCCCAGAATGTATGGATCTAATAGATTTTTCACTGGAGGATGTTATGGGTGATGAGTCACCGCAGTCTGGGACATCCAAACCTCCACCGGGATCCAAGGTTCGGATAGCAGGAGAGTAGAGATAAAGATACCAACCGCAGCTATGGAAACCAAGGTCTTATGGCGGATGCAGCAAGTGCTGGCTTACCTAGACGATCCTGTTTCTGCACGGGACGAGCCGAAGCACTGACAACCGGACAGAGGGTCCAGGACCTCTGCCCCACACCTATGGTAGTTTCAGAGGCCCAGGGGGAGAAGGGAGAGGAGGTTGTTGTCCTCCCTCCCCCACAGTCAGCCAGAGTGAAGGAAACTGTCTTCACTCCAAAGCCTGGATCTGTGCACCAGGGAGACAGTGACAGAGGAATATCATCCCAGCAGCAGATCCACAGTCTGGGAGTGGAGGAAGCCGGCCTCCCTCCCCCACAGTTAGCCGGAGCAGATGTGGGGTCCCCAGCAGAAGTAATGGCAACAGGACAGAGCGCCGCTGGCCTGTGCCTAGCGGCTACAGTGTCTCCACAGCATCAGGGAGCTGGGGCGATTGGCCGCTCTCCCCAGCAGCAGACTAAGCTCCAGAATGTTCAAAACCATACAGCTGAAGTGCTGGCAGCTGGACAGAGAGTCAGTGAACTCTGCCCCACCCCCACTGAGGACAACTACCCCTGGCAGTCGAGAATGGAAATCAGGTTGATCATCTATGTGATTTCACTCTGCCCTCAACTAACCAAAGATGTATTTCCCACTACGATCTCCACTGGTATACCTCAGGGATGCTGGGCAGTCGGCCCAGATCCCCAACAGCATGATGGAGTCTGCCCAGCCACCCTGTCTTCTCTCCAGCGGCACAGAGGACTTCAGGGAGAAGGACCAGTCCGTACTTCTCCCCAGCGGTGGGTATGTTCTAAGAGAGAGGCAGAGGTTGGCTGGGTGAGTAATGCTTTGTGTGGGACAATTTATTTGGGGTACTGTGTGGGTGCTGGCATTGGGGGACTGGAAGTACAGGCTAACTTCGGAGTCAACCCGTTTGGGCTCTCCTCCTGTTTTAGTCCCCTGCCGAAAGGGGAGATATGTGAAGGGAGTCACTTTGGGAGGGGGGCCCATGGAACCCAGCTCACTTTGGAGAGACCCCTGTCTTAGCTCCCCATATCCCACTTATGTGTAAATAACCCTGTGCATGTTAGAGGTAGAGGGTGATCTGTTCTAATATTGGGGTGGGGGGTTGTTGATTGTTTGATGTTATGTGGTTGCATGCCATTTTTCTATTGTGTGTCTGGCTTGGGAGCAAACTATTATGGGATGTATGTGTTTATGTGTATTGTCTTGGTGAGGAGTGTCTCCAGCAGCTCTACCTCCTGATGGGACTGTCTGTTGGTTTGTCTCTTGTTACTAAATGTAGATTGCCCCGCCCTGTGTCATTATGCAGGGAGGGGAGGATTGGCCCCTTGAGTGTATATCTTGTATCTGTGTTCAAATAAACTAGTCTTGTATGGTCTGCTGTGGTGTCTGTTGTCGCTGTTCAGACAGGGAAGCGGTAGTCTAACGGAAGTACCCAAGCAAAGTCTGGGGTCGGTTCCGTTACAATGCCCATGCCATCGCACTGCCTCCACCATGTTTTACAGATGACGTTGTGTGCTTTGGATCATGAGCTGTTTCAAACCTTCTCCACACTTTTTTCTTTCCATCATTCTGGTACAAATTAATCTTAGTTTCATCCATCCAAAGAATGCTTTTCCAGAACTGGGCTGACTTTTTTAGATGTTTTTTTGGCAAAGTCTAATCTGGCCTTTCTATTCTTCAGGCTTATGAATGGTTTGCACTTTGTGGTGAACCCTTTGTATTTGCTCTTGTGAAGTCTTCTCTTGATTGTAGACTTTGACAATGATACACCCACCTCCTGGAGAGTGTCTTTCACTTGTCTGGATGTTGTGAATGGGTTTTTCTTTACCATAGAAACGATTCTGCGATCATCCACCACTGTTGTCTTCCATGGATGTCCATGCTTTTTTATGTTGCTGAGTTGTTGGATCATTGCCATGTTGGAAAAGTGCATAACGACCAAGGGCACTGAGTGATGGTAGCATCTTTTCATTCAATATAGAGCAATACATCTGTGAATTCATGATACCATCAATGAAATGCAGCTCCCCGACACCATGCAGTACCACAGAAGGACACTGCCACCACCATGTTTCACTGTAGGTACCATGCATTTTTCTTTGTACTCCTCACCTTTGTGATGCCATACAGTTTTGAAGCCACAGTTTCAAAAACATTAAGCTTGCTCTCATCAATCCAGAGTGCAGAGTCTTAGTAGTCTTCTTCTTTTTCAGCATGGGCCATGGCAAAGTCTAGGCAGGCTTTTTTGTGCATTGGCTTTAGGAGAGGCTTCCTTCGCAGACGACACCCATGCATGCCATTCCTCTGCAGTGTATGCCATATTGTGTCATGGGAAACAATCACTCCAGTTTAGCTTTCTACTTCTTGCTTGCTTCTGTCGAGGTGTTAGCTTTTGTGGACGTCTCTGTGAGATGGTGGCTGTTTCATCTTTGGTAAATTTTTGTATCACTTTTGCTACAGTATTCTGACTGATAAGTAAAGCTTTGCTGATCTTCTTGTAGCCTTCACCTTTCTTGTGTAAAGAAATTATTTTCTTTCTCAGCCCTTGTGCCATTTCTCTTCCATGTAGTGCCATTGCTGACAGCATGAAATGGGAAGGAGTTTTCTTTATTAAGTAACGCCCTTTTATAATCAACTGTTTGCTGGACATCTGTTTAGTGAATATTTAGACTCACCTGTAGTTTCATTCTTGTTAATTAGGATTTTGTTGTCTAAAATTTAGCTTTGCTCCTAAGACTTTCATTGGGGTGTATTCATTTTTTCAACACGGTCTTGAACGAATTTTTTTGGAAAAAAACTTTTTTGTGTGTGCAAATTAACAAATTTTGTTTGCAATCAATGGCCCGCATTTGTGGGAGTATTTCGAGGTATAGTGTCCCATAGAAAATGTTGATTTAGAAAGGAAAGTAAAAGTTTTCTGACAAATCTGTTGAGGTGTACTCATTTATGCTGAGCACTAAACGAATTAATCTACCACATCTATCGACTGGAAATCTGTAATATACACTGCTCAACAAAATTAAAGGAACACTTTTTAATTAAAGAGTATTGCATCAAGTCATTTAAGCTCCTGGCATATTGATCTGGTCAGTTAAGTAGCAGAGGGGGTTGTTAATCAGTGTCAGCTGCTTTGGTGTCAATGAAATTAACAACAGGTGCACTAGATGGGCAATAATGAGATGACCCCCAAAACAGGAATGGTTTTACAGGTGGAGGCCACTGACATTTTTTTCCCTACTCAGGAGACAGGCAGTTACTCTAGGAGAGCTGGACAGGGCCGTAGAAGGTCATTAACCCATCAGCAGGATCGGTATCTGCTTCTCTGTGCAAGGAGGAACAGGATGAGCACTGCCAGAGCCCTACAAAATGACCTCCAGCAGGCCACTTCTCATGAGCAGACTTTATGAGGGTGGCCTGAGGGCCCAACGTCCTCTAGTGGGCCCTGTGCTCACTGCCCGGCACCATAGAGCTCGATTGGCATTTGCCATTGAACACCAGGATTGGCAGGTCCACCACTGGCGCCCTGTGCTTTTCACAGATGAGAGCCAGGTTCACCCTGAGCACATGTGACAGACATGAAAAGGTCTGGAGAAGCCATGGAGAATGTTATTCTGTCTGTAACATTGGTGGTGGGTCAGTGATGGCCTAGGGAGGCATATCCATGGAGGGACACACAGACCTCTACAGGCTAGATAATGGCACCCTGACTACCATTCTGTATCAGGGTAAAATCCTTGGACCCATATTCAGACCCTACGCTGGTGCAGTGGGTCCTGGGTTCCTCCTGTTGCATGACAAAGCCTCATGTGGCGAGCGTATGGCCCCCCATGGTCGCCTGTCCTAAATCCAATAGAACACCTCTGGGATATAATGTTTTGGTCCATCCAATGCCACCAGATTGCACCTCAGACTGTCCAGGAGCTCATTGATGCCCTGGTCCAGATCTGGGAGGAAATACCCCAGGACATCATCTGTCGTCTCATTAGGAGCATGCCCCGACCTTGTCAGGCATGCATACAAGCACATGGTGGGCCATACAAACTACTGAGTACCATTTTGAGTTGCTGCAATGAAATTGTAGCAAAATGGACTAGCCTGCTGCATCATTTTTTCACTTTGATTTTTGGGGTGTTTTTGAATTCAGTCCTCTGTAGGTTGATCATTTTTATTTCCATAAAAGGATGGGGCATCCTTACATTCCTAACACATTACCCAGTCCATATCAGTATAGATATCCAGCATGATTGATATTTTTCCCCATTGAGATCTGATGTGTTTTCAATGTGTTCCTTTAATTTTTTTGAGCAGTGTGTGTGTGTGTGTTATATATATATATATATATAAATATATATGCAGCCACAAAAGTGAACTGTAAATTAAAGCGTCATATATTCAACATGTTATACCCGACGTTCATAGAAACTGAACTAAGCAGCTGACTGGATGGGGTTCAGTGAGCCTTGTGCCTTGTTGCTTCCGCAGCAGACCTAACTGTTCATGTGCAGCACAATGGCTAAGTGGTTAGCACTCCCACCTAGCAACACTAGGGTCATCGGTTTGAATCCTCACCACAGCACTACCTGGCTGGAAATTTGCATGATCTTCTTGTGCCTGCGTGGAGACATGCTAGTAGATTAATTGACTCCTATCTAAATTGGCTTAATTATATGTGAGTAGGAATGTGAGGTAAGGACCTTAGATTGTACGCTCCTTGATGGTTATGGACTGATGTGAATGTATAATAGACTGTATGTAAAGCGCTGCGCAAATTGACGGGGCTATATAAGTACCTGTAATAATTAAATATATTGCAGCATCTGACCCAGAAACTAGTCATATACAGTATGCTTTCAGGTTTTTCTGGTTTGCTTTGAGTTGCTAAAAGAATTGGTTTAAGCTACTTTTCTGAGTTTCTTCAAATTACTCTTGCCTTCACATCAACTTTCAAGGTAAAGAAATGCAGCACAGGCACAATGAAAAGCCTGTATGGCAGGACATCCATGATAACCCCTTACCACTAGGCTTGAGCACTGTTTTCCAACTTCTCTCCTCTCATCCACTTTCCCTCTGTGATGTGCCCATGTCAATACATAAATGACTCCACAGTGTAGTACAGAATGTATCCAAAACTTTTTTTTCGTGCATATATAAAAAAAATAATCACAAAGCCACGATCACAAACACTACTCTCAATATTACAGAGCAGTGGTCTCCAAACTGTGGCCCAGGGGCGGGATGTGGCCCTTTGCTTGCCTTTATCTGGCCCATAAGGCAGTTTCCATTCACTGTGAAAAAAAGGGTGCTAATGCACTTGTAGATGTATCAAATATTCCCAATAATCACTTGCAGCAGTCCTGAATTGTGAACTTACAAACACAAACTAATACATACAGTGAGGCAAAAAAGTATTTAGTCAGCCACCAATTGTGCATGTTCTCCCACTTAAAAACATGAGAGAGGCCTGTAATTGGCATCATAGGTAGACCTCAACTATGAGAGACAAAATGAGAAAAAAAATCCAGACAATCACATTGGCTGATTTGGAAAGAATTTATTTGCAAATTATGGTGGAAAATAAGTATTTGGTCAATATCAAAAGTTCATCTCATTACTTTGTTATTTATCCTTTGTTGGCAATGATAGAGGTCAAAGTTTCCTGTAAGTCTTCACAAGGTTGGCACACACTGTTGCTGGTATGTTGGCCCATTCCTCCATGCAGATCTCCTCTAGAGCAGTGATGTTTTGGGGCTGTCGCTGGGCAACACGGACTTTCAACTCCTTCCAAAGGTTTTCTATGGGTTTGAGATCTGGAGACTGGCTAGGCCACTCCAGGATCTTGAAATTCTTCTTACGAAGCCACTCTTTCGTTGCCCGGGCGGTATGTTTGGGATCATTGTCATGTTGGAAGACCCAGCCACGTTTCATCTTCAATGCCTTTGCTGATGGAAGGAGGTTTGCACTCAAAATCTCACAATACATGGCCCCATTGATTCTGTCCTGTACATGGATCAGTCGTCCTGGTCCCTTTGTGGAGAAACAGCCCCAAAGCATGATGTTGACACCCCCACGCTTCACAGTAGGTATGGTGTTCTTTGGATGCAACTCAGCATTCTCTCTCCTCCAAACAGGACGAGTTGTGTTTCTACCAAATAGTTCTATTTTGGTTTTATCTGACCATATGACATTCTCCCAATCCTCTTCTGGATCATCCAAATGTTCTCTAGCAAACTTCAGACGGTCCCGGACATGTACTGGCTTAAGCAGGGGGACACGTCTGGCACTGCAGGATCTGAGTCCCTGGCGGCATAGTGTGTTAATGATGGTAGCCTTTGTTACGTTGGTCCCAGCTCTCTGCAGGTCATTCACTAGGTCCCCCCGTGTGGTCCTGGGATTTTTGTTCACCGTTCTTGTGATCATTTTGACCCCATGGGGTGAGATCTTGTGTGGAGCCCCAGATCGAGGGAGATTATCAGTGGTCTTGTATGTCTTCCATTTTCTAATTATTGCTCCCACAGTTGATTTGTTCACACCAAGCTGCTTGCCTATTGCAGATTCAGTCTTCCCAGCCTGGTGCAGGTCTACAATTTTGTTTCTGGTGTCCTTCGACAGCTCTTTGGTCTTCATCATAGTGGAGTTTGGAGTGTGACTGTTTGAGATTGTGGACAGGTGTCTTTTATACTGATAACAAGTTCAAACAGGTGCCATTGATACAGGTAATGAGTGCAGGACAGAAGAGCCTCTTAAAGAAGAAGTTACAGGTCTGTGAGAGCCAGAAATCTTGCTTGTTTGTAGGTGACCAAATACTTATTTTCCACCATAATTTGCAAATAAATTCTTTCCAAATCAGCCAATGTGATTGTCTGGATTTTATTTCTCATTTTGTCTCTCATAGTTGAGGTCTACCTATGATGCCAATTACAGGCCTCTCTCATCTTTTTAAGTGGGAGAACTTGCACAATTGGTGGCTGACTAAATACTTTTTTGCCCCACTGTAAATAACCATATGGACCACGCATAATAAGTGCAAAAATCATCATAAATTGTGAAAAGTAATAAACAGAATGAAATAAATTCAGTCTCAATAAGTGAAAAAATGGTGCAGAGTGCTGATATTCTACTATAAATTTTTTGATTGTGAACTCCTTTCACAACACAACAGGTGCTCCACTGTGCTCAGAATAATGCCCCGCATGGACTGACACTCACCATCATCCAATGACCACCTATCTCTAGGATGGTCATTTGCGCTTTTGGGACTATCCCAGTGAAACAGTGTTGCTAATGGTAACCACTTTTCTTCCAAGTGAGCTGTATCTGATACCAACTTTCTCCTCTCCTAGTCATCTTGGCCCTTTCAGCCCTATGAACAAGAAATCTCAGTTTCCATCCACTGACACCAATGATGGGACATCATTCCACCCACTGACACCAATGATGGGAAACTGTTCCTCCCACTGACACCAATGATGGAGTGCTATTGCTCCCACTGATATTAACAAAGGGGCACATTTATTCCCAAAGAAACCAACAACGGGGCACTATTCCTCCAACTAAAAGCAATGATGGAGTATTTTCTACTCTAACAGCTAACAATCCAGCCCCCCTAAAATCTGAAGGACATTAAACTGGCCCTTTGTTTATAAAGTTTGGAGACCCCTGTTATAGGGAAATGAAAGGCTCACCAAATACTAATGACTGGCTAATAGCAAGCAAGTCAAAAAGCACATGTAAGTAGTCCTATATAAATAAGAAAAATTAATAATAGCGCCTATGGTCAAAATTATATAACTTACTAATAGTGTACCAGCTGCAAAAAATCACCATATATAAAGTGTACCAATAAATAAATAATTTGCGCTAGTAAATGTGTATAAATATATAAATATATATAAAGAAATCATCAAATCATAAGTCCAGAAAAAAAATATATATATGCCAATACCACAAAAAAATATAAATATAAATATAAAAAAATATAAATATAAATTTATATTTATATTTTTTTGTGGTATTGGCATATATATATTTTTTTCTGGACTTATGATTTGATGATTTCTTTATATATATTTATATATTTATACACATTTACTAGCGCAAATTATTTATTTATTAGTCCTATATAAATGCATGATAGAAAGTTTTTTGCTACATATTACACTATGGAGTCATATATGTATTGACTCCGGTACTCTAGGGAGGGGAAGTAGATGAGAGGAGCTAGAAAAACGCTGCTCAAGCCTAGTGGAGAGGGTTATTCTGGATGTCCTGCCATACACAATCTATTATAAAAAGTGTTTTATGACTCACATTTATAAGTGGTCATAATTGTCTGGTAAGCCTTTTATCTACCTATAAATATAAAACACGTAGGTGGAGACACTGATGTATTATTCAGTCAAGATACTTTGACCTTATTCATCACTTGGACTATTCATTAATAATATTGATACAAGATTCACATTTACTTTGAATAATTGTTCACTTATATAAAGTGTTACTTTTTTTGTATACAGTTTGCAATATTCAGTAGAGGGATTAGTCACAATCATTGCTATTAAGGTAAAAACCATTTAATAGTAGCTTTCCTGCTATTATTGTTATTTTCAACACGAAACCAAAATCAAGAATATGGGGACATGACCTTAAACTAACTGGAGGAAAGTTCAAAACTAATCTCAGAAAGTACTATCTTACTGAAAGAGTAGTTGATGCTTGCAATAAACTTCCAGCAGAGGTAGTGAGCCAGTCAACAGTAAATAGCTTCAAATATGCTTGGGACAAGCATCAATCTATACAAAAAAGTTACCAAAAAAGAAACAAAACAAAACCACGAAACAAACAAATGAAAACAAAACAAAAAAAAAACCCCTCCCAAAAAAGCGGGGAGCAGGGGCCAGGAGCATCGGCACGGGATCATAGAAAAGGAGGATCGGAAAAACGTTAACAAACAAACCCAAAAAAACCACACACACACAAAAAAAAGGGCAGACACAATGGACCACGTGGTCTTTTTCTGCCATCACTTTTCTATATTTCTATTGTTTTACCAGAAGCTAGGGGTGTCAATTTTACACAAATGGGTGGTATTGGTTCACTAGTGGGGTTGTTATTTTTTTACTGAGTGCAGTGGATTAGATTTAACTTTTTACAATCACAAGTCTATACGCTAGCCCTCAGAGAACATAATCCATGCACTTCACTAACTGTTCACATTTCATTTCCACTACTGAACGGTTGGATAAAATGCAGTATAGTGCATCTTCAAATGAGCTGATATGTTGTTTAGTCAGGGTACCAACCAAGTATTGTGGGTGTTTGGCCCTTGTGTTTGAGATTCTGGTATTTCCATGCAGGCAGAAGGCACAGGTGCACCGTCCAGCCCTGCTTCTAGCAGCTTGTAAGGCTCTGTTCACACCAATGCATTTTTTAGTGCTTTTTGCATAAACGCATTACAGTCCATTCAACATGCTTTCCTATGGAGCATGTTCACATCTATGCTTTTTTGAGCTGCTGCGTTTTTGGAGAGGGTCAGGGACTTTTTTAAAAGCAAAAAGTGGCATTTTTGCTACAATTGAGTTCAATAGAGAGTCTGCTGAAATGCATGGTTGTGCATTTTTGCTGCATTTAGCATTTTTTTTCTGCCCACTTTAAAAAAAAAAGCTGAACAAATGCAAAATGAACTGCGAAAAGCACTGCAAAATGCACAAAAAGCAAGCTGCATAGGTGTGAATGAAGCCTAAAGCTTTATAAGAGGATGGTGCACCAAATGGAACTAATATTTAGGAATGTATGCACCCAGGGATGAATGCCTTGAACCGAGACTTCTTGCATTCTGGCCTTGGGCGCATGGCCGGATCTAGGGGGGTGCTGGGGTGGGCTATGCCCCCCAGATTTTAGTTGTGCTCCCCCCCTCCAAAGCCACCCCTTACCTGACATTATACTGCCCTAACCTGCCACTATGCTGCCCCAATCTGACACTTTACCACCCTAATCTGATACATTTTATGCCCTAGCCTGACACTATACAGTCCTTGACTGACACTATACTGATCTCAGGTATGCGTTGTGTGGATAAGAGGAGCTCTTCTGCTTTTGATCAGGCTGTGCATAGCGCAGGGATGGGAGAAGGAGCTATGTCCCTGTCTTCTGCCCTACCAGCTGTGACCCCTCTCTTCTGCCCTGCCAGCAGTGACCCTTGCCCTCTGCCCTGCCAGCAGTGACCCCTGTCCTCTGCCCTGCTAGCAGTGACCCCTGTCTTCTCCTCTGCCAGCATTGATTCCTGTCCTCCGCCCTGCCAGCAGTGACCCCTGTCTTCTGCGCTGCTGACCTCCGATCCTCTGCCCCCTTACATTTTTGCAGCACCCCCACATTGAACAGGCTAGATCTGGCCCTGCTTGGGCACATACTACCGTAAAGGTTTGTATCACTTGGTGCACCGTCCAGCCCTCTCCTGCCGCAGCAGCTTTCAGCCTCTCATAGAGTTTTACATGCTGCAGGTAGCTGGGCTGAACACTGCACCTGCACCTTCTGCCTGCATGAAAACACCCAGTGTGAATTAATTAATTAATTCATATATTTTTACTAGTAATGGCAGTGATTAGCAATTTACTGTGGGACTGCTGCAGGCATTCTGACACTGGGGGGGAACCAGGGGCGGACTGACAACTCATGGGGCCCCCGGGCAATAGTCGATCATGGGGCCCCTGTGTCCTTACCCAAACTCAAAAAAGCCTATGAAAAAGGTACCAGGGGCATCTCATGGGGCCCCCTACTGACCCCGGGCCCTCGGGCAGTGCCCGAGTTTCCAAATGGTCAGTCCGCCCCTGGCCTCAATCCTCAAATGACAGACTTACTGGCTGGATCACCAGATGAAAGTAAATGGAAAAAAAAACTAAAAGAGAAAACTAAAGAAGCCATCACATCAAAGGATTGATAAGATGCAATATACTACATGTTTGTTTTTAGGGGTTAAAATACACTTTAAATAAAATAAAAAAAAATAATTTTCCAGAAATTTATTTACTTTTATCCAAGCAATCACACATACAATATTTTGTGTATTCAATACTTTATTTTAAAGAATGCTTTAAAACACTATAGTTGTTTATAGACAATTTAAAAATAATTTGTGCATTAGGGAATATGCTGTTAATGTAACTGAGATCTTACAGTAACTTGGCATATTCTCCCTCCCTTGCTCCCCTATGCGTGGGATGGTAATGGTGTGTTCAGAATATCCTGTTAAATTATACTGGGAATTCTTCACATTTTACTCAAAGAGAGGGCACACATTTTTACATGAATTCTTTTACCATCGTATCTGCATTCCAAGTCCTGTTCTCATACCTGCGTCATGTGTACTATGATATTTGTTATAGCAAAAGGTAGAAGGTCAGAAATCTATGAGTTGTCTTAGCTAATGTTCATTATGAAGGGGGGTCTGTCTTAGGGCCGGTGCACAATATAGAAACGCAGTCCAGATGCGTTCCAGTTGCCCCCTGTCCCCCTTTTTCAACACACAGGGCCAGACCCAAGAAGCCTGCAGAATTCACCTGGGAATCATGACAATAATTACTAACCCATCCCTCCCTTGCTAGGGCTGCACACTAGCTAACTACAGTAGGCAACCTGCCTACATGTGAATTTTTGCTATGCTATAGGGAACATCTAGAAAACTGTGTCCAAGCAGTACCCTGAAAAAATATACCTTCATCTGGAAATCCTATTGAGAAATAGCAGTGCACATTTTGGCATGTGAGGGTACCTAGACCTCAATTATATATCTGCTGTGGGAGATCTCAGGTACTGCAGCCTCTTATTGCTAGTCTTAGCATATTTGGAGTGAGATTTGGCGATTTCATTGCTGTCCAGCCCATGGTTCTGTTTGCCTATTTTGCCTAGTGTCTAATACATGGGGTATAAAAGTTCAAGGCCACTATACAGTGAGGAACAGAAGTATTTGAACACCCTGCAATTTTTCAAGTTCTTCCACTTAGAAATCATGGAGGGGTCTGAAATTCACATTGTAGGTGCATTCCCACTCTGAGAGACAGAATTAAAAAAAATTCAGGAAATCACATTGTATGATTTTTAAAGAATTTATTTGTCTTGCACTGCTGAATATAAGTATTTGAACACCTGAGAAACAGCAAGAATTCTGGCTCTCAAAGACCTGTTACTGTGCCTTTAAAAAGTCCACTTCTACTCCACTCATTAATCTAACTTAGTAGCACATGTCTGAGCTCTTTAAAGACACGTGTCCACCCCACAGTCAGTCAGACGCCAACTACTACCATGGGCAAGACCAACGAGCTGTCAAAAGACACCAGAGACAGAATTGTGGACCTCCACAAAGTTGGAAAGGGCTACGGGGCAATTGCCAAGCAGCTTGGTGAAAATAGATCAACTGTTGGAGCAATTGTTAGAAAATGGAAGAGGCTAAAGACGACTGTCAGTCTCCCTCGGACTGGGGCTCCATGCAAGTTCTCACCTTGTGGGGTATCACTGATGATAAGAAAGGTGAGGAATCAGCCCAGAACTACAAGGGAGGAGCTGGTCAATGACATGAAGAGAGCTGGGACCACAGTTTCAAAGGTCACTGTCGGTAGAACACTACGCCGTCATGGTTTCAAATCATGCATTGCACGGAAGGTTCCCCTGCTCAAGTCATCACATGTCCACGCCCGTTTGAAGTTTGCCAATGACCAGCTGGATGATCCAGAGGAGGCATGGGAGAAAGTCATGTGGTCAGATGAGACCAAAGTAGAATTTTTTGGTCTAAACTTCACTTGTCGTGTTTGGAGAAAAAAGAAGGATGAGTTGCATCCCAAGAACACAATCCATACTGTGAAGCATGGGGGTGGTAACATCATGCTTTGGGGGTGCTTTTCTGCGAAGGGGACAGAACGACTGCACTGTATTAAGCAGAGGATGAATGGGGCCATTTATTGTGAGATTTTGAGCAATAACCTCCTTCCCTCAGTCAGAGCATTGAAGATGGGTCGTGGCTGGGTCTCATGACAACGACCCGAAGCACACAGCCAGGATAACCAAGGAGTGGCTCCGTAAGAAGCATATCAAGGTTCTGGAGTGGCCTAGCCAGTCTCCAGACCTAAATCCAATAGAATTTCTTTGGAGGGAGCTGAAACTCTGTGTTGCTCAGCGACAGCCCCGAAACCTGTCAGATCTAGAGGAGATCTGTGTGGAGGAGTGGGCCAAAATCCCTGTTGCAGTGTGTGCAAACCTGGTCAAGAACTACAGGAAACGTTTGACCTCTGCAATTGCAAACAAAGACTTCTGTACCAAATATTAACACTGATTTTTTTAGGTGTTCAAATACTTACAGTTGCAAGAAAAAGTATGTGAACCCCTTGGGATTACGTGGAGTTCTGCATTAATTGGGCATAAAATGTGCTCTGAACGTCATCTAAGTCACAACAATAGAAGAACACAGTCTGCTGAACATAATACTATGCAAACATTAGATGTTGCCATGGTTTAATTGCACATAACATGTAAACATTCACAGTGCAGGGAGGAAAAAGTATGTGAGGCCCTAGCTTAACGACTTCTTCCAGAGCTAATTGGAGCCAGGAGTGAGCCAACCTTGACTCCAATCAGTGTGATGATATTGGATGTGTTGCTGACAGCTGTCCTGCCCTTAAAAAACATACACCTGTTTTGGGTTTACTGGTTTCAAGAAGCACTGTCTGATATGAACCATGCCTCGCAGAAAAGAGCTCTCAGAAGACCTACGATCAAGAATTGTTGACTTGCATGAAGCTGGAAAGGGTTACAAAAGTATCTCCAAAAGCCTTGATGTTCATGTGTCCACGGTAAGACAGACTGTCTACAAATGGAGAAAGTTTAGCACTGTTGCTACTCTCCCTAGGTGTGGTCGTCCTGTAAAAATTACTGCAAGAGCACAGCGCAGAATGCTGCATGAGGTAAAGAAGAATCCCAGAGTGTCAGCTAAAGACCTACAGAAATCTCTGGCACATGCTAACATTTTTGTTGACACATCTACAATAAGGAAAACATTAAACAAGAATGGAGTACATGGGAGGACACCACGGAGGAAGCCATTGCTGTCCAAAAAGAATATTGCAGCACGTTTGAAGTTTGAAAAAGAGCACCTGGATGTTCCACAGCACTACTGGCAAAATATACTGTGGACAGATGAAACCAAGATTGAGTTGTTTGGGAAGAACACACAACACTATGTGTGGAGAAAAAAGGCACAGCACACCAACATCAAAACCTCATCCCCACTGTAAAACATGGCGGAGGGAGCATCATGGTTTGGGGCTGCTTTGCTGCCTCAGGGCCTGGACGGATTGTTGTCATTGATGGGAAAATGAAATCCAGAGTTTATCAAGACATTTTGCAGGAAAACGTACGACCATCTGTCTGCCAACTGAAGCTCCGCAGAGGATGGGTGATGCAACAGGACAATGACCCAAAGCATACAAGTAATTCAACAAAACAATGGCTGCAACAGCACAGAATACGCCTTCTGGAGTGGCCCAGTCAGAGTCCTGACCTCAACCCGATTGAAATGCTGTGGCATGACCTTAAGAGAGCGATTCACACCAGACATCCCAAGAATATTGCTACACTGAAACAGTTTTGTGAAGAGGAGTGGTCCAAAATTACTCCAGATCATTGTGCAGGTCTGATCTGCAACTACAGGAAACGTTTGGTTGAAGTTATTGCTGCCAAAGGAGGGTCAACCAGTTATTAAGTCCAAAGGTTCAAATACTTTTTCCTCCCTGCACTGTGAATGTTTACATGTTATGTGCAATTAAACCATGGCAACATCTAATGTTTGTGTAGTATTATGTTCAGCAGACTGTGTTCTTCTATTGTTGTGACTTAGATGACGTTCAGAGCACATTTTATGCCCAATTCATGCAAAACTCCACGTAATCCCAAGGGGTTCACATACTTTTTCTTGCAACTGTATGTACTACTTCTTCAATTGTATGTAATACTGCCTGCCAAAAAGACACAGTAGCAGGTCCAAAAGATATGAAAAAACTCCCCATCTTCATGAGAACAACGCCAGCATACTGGAGAAAGAGGGGTTCATTCTATGTAACCCATACAGGGTAAAGTAAGCCCGGTGTAAAATTTTAAATTGAATCAGTTTATCTCTGGCAGAAACTAGGGGAGAGAAGGGATAATGCCAAATCTCGAACCAATCATCATCATCCAATTTAGGAATATTCGTCCTCCACTTCAGATGTAAAGATACCAATTCGGGGCTGGCCGCCACAAGAAGATATCTGTATAATACCGATAGGGATTCTTTCATGTGTGGTACACGAAGGACAGACTCCAACTCAGAATAGGAAAGGGAGAGCGGTCGAACAAGGAACTGACCTCTAAAGGCATGGGAGACCTGAAGGTATCTGAAGTAGGAATGCAGGGGCAAATTAA
Organism: Staurois parvus; assembly: GCF_062004578.1. Taxonomy (NCBI): domain Eukaryota; kingdom Metazoa; phylum Chordata; class Amphibia; order Anura; family Ranidae; genus Staurois; species Staurois parvus. The sequence continues at coordinate 63,696 of NW_028319847.1, forward strand.
ATTTAGCTTGAAGAGTGGGAAAAGAAAGAAGCTCGCCATGACCTGTGATGTGCTCCAAGGCGATGAAAAGTTTTTCGGTTTCAAACTTCTTGAAAGAACAATTTAAACTGCAAAACTGTAAATGCTGGAGAAGCACGTTCTGTTATTTCAGATTTTATTTTAATAAAAAAAATAAAGTTACAGAGAGAATGTAATACATATATCTGTCTGACAGGCAGAGAAATCTGAGCAATTCAGGCACAACTGAGAATAACCTTAGAATATATCAACTCTTTGATCTGCATATTCCTTTAGAAAAGAAACTTAGGTATAAATTTAAAGACACAATAATTTGAATTAAACTGCTCGGCTTGAATGTTATTCATGTGCAATGTTTGGTTTGAGAATTTATATTCATTAGTAAATGTAAAAGTAGAGAACAGCTGCCATGTGAGGTTTCGTCGGGAACAAGTGCATAAAGCAGAAATAAACCCAACAATTTAACTGTTCTCCAAAACTATTACATTTAGGGCCAGTTCATGCCACAAAAACTCTCTCCAGTTCCATTCTGGATGAGTTTCTGCATGCACATTTTTAATGCGTTTTTGATGTGCATTTTTGTTGCTTTTTTCATGCTTTTCCGGATGAGCTCCAGATGCTTTTTTTCCTGTTTTTTTTCACTGTGCTGGGGTCCAGTGTGTTTTTGATGCGTTCTGGTGTGTTCCGGTGCATTTTTTTTTTAATTCCAAAAATACTTTATTAATATGAGAATAGACAAGATAGCATATAGAGCATATACAGCTATAGATCACAGTCAGAACATAGACATGACATGTTGTCTCCCGTTTCGCAGACGGGACTTATTGTAAACTGTAATACAAGGCCATGTGGAGTGGAACAGTACATCAAGCATACACTACAACCAATGGATACGCAGAGGAAAGTGGATACGTTCCAGTGCATTTTTAATGCATTTTACTACATTCCAAGACAGTCAAGTGCAGGTAAAATGCAGAATATTCTACTTTTTTTTTCTGGAACTCACTGGATCTGACAGCGCTGGTGTCAACTATGCCATTGGAAACCATATAACCTACTTTCCATGAGTTTTTGATGCAGAAAAATTGCACTGGACTGCATGTGGTGTAAACTGGCACTGACATGTACTGGGAATGTAATTGTGATAATTTCTTGTGCTCTCAACCAAACTGGCAAACCATTAAATGGCTGGTGTCAAAGCTGATCATATGTACAGCACCATGGTAGTTTTACATCAAACGGAGGCTAAGATGGCAGTTTTCATGGCTGAAAAGGATAGGAGGGTTTAGTTCAACTTTAACAACTTCACGTCCAGACACTTTTACCCCCTTTCTGTCCAGGCCAATTTTCAGCTTTCAGTGCTATCACACTTTGAATGACAATTGCATGGTCATGCAACACTGTACCCATATGAATTTTTTAGCATTTTTTGAGACAGATAAAACTTTATTTTGGTGGTATTTATTCACCACTGGGATTTTTATTTTTTTTTGTAATTGAAAAAGTTTAAAAATTTTGAAAAAAAGTGTTTTTCTTATACAATTTTGCAAATAAATATTATTTCATCATAAATCTTGGCCAAAATGTATTCCGTTATCTTTTTAGTAAAACAAAAAAAATAACCCAAATTAGTTTATAACCAAAAATTATAATTTTTAAACTTTTTTTTTACATTTTTATTTTATTTTTTTACATTATTATTTATGTTTTTGTTTGTTACATACTGTCACCCTAGCAGTACAGTGTCACCATGGTGACACTGTACTACTTGTGGGGGGTGATGAAGATTTTTTTTTTTTTTTTTTTACACTGATTGCTTTTACACCCATAAAGGCTGTAAAAGCAATCATTTCTCCTTCTCTCTGGCTGCATTCTTGCAGCCATTGAGAACTACTGTGTGAGCTGTGATTGGTCACAGCTTGTCACATGGTACAAGGCTGTTGTGAATAGCCTTGTACCATGTGACCTCTGTGATCATTCAAAGATTTCTCACGTAGTAAGCAATGATGTCAGAAGTAACATCTTGCTTACTACTCTGCATGTGATCACTGATTGGCCAGTCAGTGATCACATGATCTGGACCTCGCACAGAGGTCCTGTCCGATGATCAGTGTTCCACTGTGTCCTCCGGACACAGCGGGCACCGGATCGCTGTGCTGCACACTCCCAGGGAGCGTGCACAAGCAGGGGGTGGGGAGGCTGTTTATAAACGGCCACACGCCCCTGCACTTCCACCGCCCGGCCATTTATATACAACGGCCGGACGGGAAGTGGTTAAGGCATGCCCTATATGATAACTGTCACAGTTGCAAAGTATCAAGATAGGTTTTCAGGTGCACAGTACCAATGTCCAGGAGAAAGACAAATAGTGTTCTGTTTCTCCAATCTAAGCATTGAAAGTGTGATCTCTGTAACTTACAGTTGTGATGAGATAGCGATAACTCCAATCCTATTTAAATAAAACTGGCAGTGACTCGATCCAGACGACACCTTGTAGATCTTGTGAAGTTTATTCCATAAACTGAGAGAATCTTACAACAATGAACATCGGATAGGTCAAAAGATCATAATGTGATCTACTCCATGAGACATGAGGCTTGAAGGTGAGGTGCATTACTAGGAACATGTACAAAGGGGTGGAGCTATCTATACAGCATGCACTAAACCAAAGGAAAGGGAGGAGCAGAGACAAAATACAAAGAACACTTAAAGGCATATTATTATTATACAGTATTTATAAAGTGCCAACAGTTTGCTCAGCGCTGTACATTACAATGGGAGACAGAACATGCGACAGTACAATAACAATACAATGCGATACACGAGGGGTTCAAGGGCTCTACTCCTTGGAGCTTACAATCTAGGATGACAGTCATGTGAAACATGACAAATAGTGTTGGGACTTTATACATAGAAGATCTCTAAAGGAAATGACACAAACGAGTACAAAAAAAAAATCAAACTTTTTTTCACACTTAACCCTCAACCAAAAAATGGCTACTATTAAAAGAGGGGGAGATTAGCCTTCTCGTCATTAAAATAAAAGTCAAAATACATTATGCGTGACATACAGGACATTAAATCACTTCAAAATTCCTCCACAGCATGATATGATGTCAAAAACACCACCCCAGGGACCAACAATATTTTGAATGTCTCCTGGGACAAAACGAAGATGATCACAGTGGTGCGCTGTGGACAGATTCTTAGTCTCGATGCATTTTGCCTAAATGCTGCTTCGGAAGAGGGGCATTACAAAATAAAAGGCAAAAAGACAATGTAAGACATCTCATCAAGCTACTTAGACCAACATTGGACAGCCAGTGTGTTATGCACTAGCCACACGGGACTTGAAAAGCCTTTGATTTTTGTTTAGTGCTTCATACTTTGTTGTTGGACTCATTAAACCAATTTATGTATGAACCTTTTATCTTTTCTTCTGAAGTATGAAAGATTGGTGCAACCATATGCACCAGCCATTACACACCAAGGACTAGGCTTGAGCTTAGCAGATGGGATAGACCTTCCTGGTTGGAGAAGAAGTTTAGAATAAGCAGAAAAATGTTCAATATATGACTGGTGAGCTTTGATGTCATTGTAGCATGGAGGTAGAGGGCCCAGAGTAAGAGCGAGTTGGGTTGACCAAGACCCTTCACAGCTATCCCAGATGGTCTGCTATAGCACCCCACCACAGCAACACAGCATTCCACCTCTTCTAGGGCCATACACCAGGCAGTGTGCCCAATGTTTCTGTGCCAAGAAATGTATTTCACTAAAATCCAGGTTTATCACTGTACGCACCCTTGTCAATGTTATATGGTTTATCTCAACCCTCTAACTTCCACTTTTGCTGCATAGCTTGGTCTGTTAACAGAAGTAATCAAAGGAGAGCCAACAGGGTAAAAAAAGACAAAGATACAGAGAGAACTCAGAAAAACAAAGACTGCTTTGTTAATGCTATTGAGAGACTGCAAATAATATGTTACCTTTACTTTAATAAAACTTTAAGGTTAAAAACTGGATTTTCCTAAATATGGGCATTTACCAATTTCTATCGATATAATATTTGATGACGTAGTTTTTACATGGTTTGTGATGCTAATAAGCTTTATTGTATTTTATGTGTGTGTAGTTCCATCCTCTAGATAGAATAATGGTCATTCCCTGCTACCTTTAGAAAACTGCTATTGGAAGAATAGAGAGAAGTTTGGAATGCATTTACAAATATATGTAAAAATATATGTTAAAATGACTTTTTTCTATGTTAAAAAAATCTGAAGAATATATTTAAGAAAAATATATTTTTAAAAATATTATTCAGATTTTTTTTTTAACATATAAAAACGTCATTTTAACATATAGTTTTACATATATTTGTAAATGCATTCCAAAAATGTAGATTTGTATTTTTAAAGACATACAGTATATTTGAAAATGTATTTTTAAAAATATTTTTAATATTTTTTAATGAAAACGCATTTCAACGAGAGAGAGAGAGAGGGAGAGATTGAATATGGCCAAAATTGTAGTATTTAAAATATACAGTTGCAAGAAAAAGTATGTGAACCCCTTGGGATTACGTGGAGTTTTGCATGAATTGGGCATAAAATGTGCTCTGAACGTCATCTAAGTCACAACAATAGAAGAACACAGTCTGCTGAACATAATACTACACAAACATTAGATGTTGCCATGGTTTAATTGCACATAACATGTAAACATTCACAGTGCAGGGAGGAAAAAGTATGCGAACCTTTGGACTTAATAACTGGTTGACCCTCCATTGGCAGCAATAACATCAACCAAACGTTTCCTGTAGTTGCAGATCAGACCTGCACAACGATCTCAAAACTGTTTCAGTGTAGCGATATTCTTGGGATGTCTCGTGTGAATCGCTCTCTTAAGGTCATGCCACAGCATTTCAATCGGGTTGAGGTCAGGACTCTGACTGGGCCACTCCAGAAGGCGTATTCTGTGCTGTTGCAGCCATTGTTTTGTTGAATTACTCGTATGCTTTGGGTCATTGTCCTGTTGCATCACCCATCCTCTGCGGAGCTTCAGTTGGCAGACAGATGGTCGTACGTTTTCCTGCAAAATGTCTTGATAAACTCTGGATTTCATTTTCCCATCAATGACAACAATCCGTCCAGGCCCTGAGGCAGCAAAGCAGCCCCAAACCATGATGCTCCCTCCGCCATGTTTTACAGTGGGGATGAGGTTTTGATGTTGGTGTGCTGTGCCTTTTTTTCTCCACACATAGTGTTGTGTGTTCTTCCCAAACAACTCAATCTTGGTTTCATCTGTCCACAGTATATTTTGCCAGTAGTGCTGTGGAACATCCAGGTGCTCTTTTGCAAACTTCAAACGTGCTGCAATATTCTTTTTGGACAACAATGGCTTCCTCCGTGGTGTCCTCCCATGTACTCCATTCTTGTTTAATGTTTTCCTTATTGTAGATGTGTCAACAAAATTGTTAGCATGTGCCAGAGATTTCTGTAGGTCTTTAGCTGACACTCTGGGATTCTTCTTTACCTCATGCAGCATTCTGCGCTGTGCTCTTGCAGTAATTTTTGCAGGACGACCACACCTAGGGAGAGTAGCAACAGTGCTAAACTTTCTCCATTTGTAGACAGTCTGTCTTACCGTGGACACATGAACATCAAGGCTTTTGGAGATACTTTTGTAACCCTTTCCAGCTTCATGCAAGTCAACAATTCTTGATCGTAGGTCTTCTGAGAGCTCTTTTCTGCGAGGCATGGTTCACATCAGACAGTGCTTCTTGAAACCAGTAAACCCAAAACAGGTGTGTGTTTTTTAAGGGCAGGACAGCTGTCAGCAACACATCCAATATCATCACACTGATTGGAGTCAAGGTTGGCTCACTCCTGGCTCCATTTAGCTCTGGGAGAAGTCATTAAGCTAGGGCCTCACATACTTTTTCCTCCCTGCACTGTGAATGTTTACATGTTATGTGCAATTAAACCATGGCAACATCTAATGTTTGCGTAGTATTATGTTCAGCAGACTGTGTTCTTCTATTTTTGTGACTTAGATGACGTTCAGAGCACATTTTATGCCCAATTAATGCAGAACTCCACTTAATCCCAAGGGGTTCACATACTTTTTCTTGCAACTGTATGTCAATATATTTGGGAGGAATATTTTTAAATTATATTTCAAATATATTTTTCTTCCATGTGGGTATTCTGTGACTCTAAACCCCTATCCTGTTCTTCATCAATAAATACTAAAAAGACATTCCCTAGAGCCTGAATTGCAGGTATGCGTGGGCCTGAGCTTGTGTGACTTGCAGCCTCTGTATCCCCTTTGGGGTGAATGCTTTATGTGTCTTTTGATATGTATTTCATTTCTATTTACTTATTTTATTACCCTTGGGGCCTGTATTGTTATGGAAAGAACTGTACTTGCATACATGACAACCACAGCTCCACAGCATCTGTGCACTAAACGATGATGCTAATATTTATCTGGTAGACGATATAAAGGGATGTTCTAGTTTGCTGCCGGCAGCAATACCTGATGAAAGTCCTTTTACAGCCCAGAGAACTGTACTGGCTTTATTTAAATGCTGTAAACAAGATCTCGATGGAAGCTGGTTCTAATAATTCTTATTGAAAATGAAAGTGATATGAAATTCAGATCATCAGAAAAATACAAAATGTGACCAGTTAAAGCAGAACTCCAGACAAATAGCTGACTACGCAGATGAAATACATATATAGTATAAGAGCTGTTTTATTTTTTACTGATTTGTATTTCTGTTCATCCACTTCTGAGATTTACTCAGCCTTGCTACACAGGACATCAATGCCTCGGGTACAAGACTTAGTTTTTTTTCTCTGCTGCTGCTAAGTACCAATGTACAGGTTTTGTCATTCCCCAAGCATATGATTGGACAGTGAAAGAAGAATCATCTCTGTCAATCTGCTGTCCTCCTATCTCGACATTCCTTGTTGGTACTGGAGCATTGCAGCACAGCTGACTGGCTTATTGTTCTGCCTTCCCCCCTCCCAGTCTGAGCTCTGTTGTACAGAGAATGCAACGGTCACAGTCACACACACTGATTGCATTTATTATTGTACTAATAGAGAGCTGGAATTGTGTATTTTTATATCTGCCAGGAGTTCAGTTTTCAGGGAAAGAAATCTTTAAACAGACATCCCATAAGAGTTTAACAAGCTGTTTAAAGTTAAATAAAAGTATGGAAAAATGCCATTCAAAGCTGGATAAAAATACAGACAAAATGATGCTATAGGCCTCTATGTTACCATTTTTCCAAGTGGAGGGGGAGTGTAGACTAGGCCAATGTTCCAGGGTACCTACAAGTCCCTGAACCACTTAACAAACATAATTGCCTCTGACTACGTTTATGGATTGGAAACACTGACTTCATATTATGATTGAAACACACGCAACATCAGTTTGGCCATAACAGTTTTTGCTCCACTGGTCTGTACTGTTTTCATGCTTCGTGTATAGAGAGAACTATATTTCCCTAAGGCTAGGCTCACACTAGCTCCCTAGGGCTGGTTGTGGTGAATCAATGCGATTCCTGCTCCTGTAACCATCCACAGCTGTATCAAGCTTCTCTTGCTAGACACGGGGGGGTGTAGCTCAGGTGCAATGCTTTGGCCAATCACAGCGCATGATGATGTCACAAGGGGGCAGGGGTGACCCACCCTTTGTGACATCATCACAGTATTTAAGAACTGTCATTTCCCATCAACGGTGACGGCGGGCAACGTGATTGACGTTGGATCTACTTTTATTTTATTTTTGTTTATAATATAGGACTTGTCAAAGACTGTCTACTGTCATTTTTTACACTACACTTTTTTTTTGTGAATAAGTTGTGGTACCATGTACCCCATACTCATTCACATGGGGCAGGCTGGATCTGGGGGCCCTCTTGTTAAAGGGGGCTTCCAGATTCTGATAAGCCCCTGTCCACAGACCCCCACAACCACTGACCAGGGTTGTGGGGAAGGGACCCTTGTCCCCATCAACATGGGGACAAGGTGCTTTGGGGGGGAAACCCCCCTGCCCCAAAGCACCCCTCCCATGTTGAGGGCATGTAGCCTGGTATTGTTCAGGAGGGGGGGCCCCCCTTTCCTGACCTGCCGGGCTGCATGCTTGGATAAGGCTCTGGTAGGGATTTTGGGGGGGACCCCATGCTATTTAAAAACATTTTGGCCCACAAAATCCACACCAGACCCGATGGGCTTGGTATGGATATGGGGGGGGGGACACACCACGTATTTTATTTATTTATTTATATATTTCAGGTACTTATATTTTTATTTTTTACTATCTTTTCAGAAAAACGCACAAATCACATTTTTTGTTTTTAGCCATTCTCAAGTGATCCCCTTATGTGTAAAAAGGGAAAAAAGTAAATGTATTGCTAATAAAAAGTTAGTGGAACTGGAACTGGCTAGCGGAGCTGGAACATGTTACATATTCCACCCTAAATACGGGTGGAACATGTAACCGGTTCCAGAAGGTGAACTTATCCTTTACCGATACCCCAAAATCAACCTTTGGTGTGGTGCGTTGCACTGCCATCTGAGCCTATTCAATATGAATGGGCTCAAATCGCACTGCACTGAACAGCATGTGACCGCACAGCACGTTCTTGTACGATCGCTAGTGTGAACCGGTCTTTAGTTCACCTGTTTGTTTTTTCCTGAAAAGGCAAACTTTTCAGGAAAAAATATGAATGGGCTCAAATCGCACCGCACTGAACTGCATGTGATCGCACAGGAGTACGCAATGCGTTCTTGTGCAATCGCTAGTGTGAGCCGGTCCTTAGTTCACCTTTTTATTTTTTCCTGAAAAAGTTATCCTTAAAAGTATAGCTACCCTTCAAGATTATTATTATTTTTTTTAAATTTTAATTATCTTTTCTGAAAAATGCACAAATCCCATTTATAGTTTTCAGCCATTCTCAAGTGATCCCCTGATGGTGTCAAAAGTAAAAAAAAAAGTAAATATATAGCTAATAAAAAGTGAATAGAACTACTACATGTAAGATTACTCTCGCTTTCATGCATATAGTATTGCGCAGATTTAAGGATCTGTTTGTAAGAATTCATTGATGATGATGCTGCGTGGGTTGGACGTGTATTCTGACTATGAGGAGGAAACATCCTGTGCCAGAGAAGTGAGCTAGCTGAGGGCAGTACTATTGATGTAGGGTGTGTCTGGGAGAGCTGAGTTCACTTCCACACACTGGGCTGTGGCTGGGTCTCCATTGCTTTCTGACACTCCGCCTGATCAGCATCATCTCACTGCTTGCCAGAGGGGGAAACACAGCAGGCCATGTAAGTGTATGCAGCACAGTATGGACACTAGGACATTGCCTATTATACTGTCAGGAGTAGTATACAGTTCACTGTAATTTCAGGAGGACAGTGTAGAGGAGAATCCAGCAGCAGGATTGTCTTTCTGTTGGCAGTTTGACTTGCCACAGTTGCTTGTGCTACTTTGCGAACTGCAATCAGAAGTTGTGATACAGGCACAGTTTAGAAATGTGTTTGCAAATGTTTGTTAAACATAGGTTTGTTAGTAGAACTTGAGGCAAAGCGTCTTTTTGTTTTTTTTCCATCTTTTAGTTTTGGATGGAGCGGATTAGAACTCCTGTCTTTGTCCCTATTACCCTGGGTTCACACCTAAGTGTTTTTCAGAAACGCAGTACAGTCCATTTAACATGATGTCCTATGAGACAGGTTCACATCTCAGTGTTTTTACCCAGTGCGTTTTTTTGGAAAGGGTCAGGGACTTTTTTGAACGCAAAAAGTTGCGTTTTTGGTTCTATAGACTTCAATGGAAACTCTGCAGAAAAGCATGTAGTGCGTTTTTGCCGTGTTTGTGATGCGTTTTAAATCTGCCTAGCAGCAGGAAAAAAACCCACAAAAATGTATCAAACGCAACACACAACGCAATGCAGAAACTGCTGAAACGCAACCTGCATCGGTGTGAACCTAGCTTTAGGGAGATTCACTGTCTCTGTCCTGTTTTCTGTTCTCACTGAGCCCTGGTTCACACTGATGCGGTACGGCACATCTCATGTGATTCGCACAGGAACCACACCGCATTCCTGTACACGTAATTTCTGTGCGGTGCAATTTGAGCCATACATTTTATATGGCTCACATAACACCAAAATAGTGTAGGACCCTCTTTCTTTTTTTTTCCACACCAGAATCGGATCGCACGGGTGTTCACACCCGTGTGATTCGATTCTACACATCACACCGCGTTTTGTGAACCGTGTTAACTTAAAATACACACCCGCAGCGGTTCGCATTACGCGATTATGATGCGGTGCGGAAATCACACAGAAACTGGTGCGAATTCCGCACCGCAACAATGTGAACCAGGGCTCAGAGTGAAATTGAAAGAAAATCCCAAATTTTGGGTTGTCACAAGAACAGGAATAGAGGGGGAAAGCTTTCACTGGGGACACTCGTTTGCTGACACCCAAGGATACCCTTTAGGGCTAGTTCAGTGAGTTTTTTTTTTTTCTGCATCAAAAATGCATGCACAGTGTTTTCCATGTATTCCAATGGCCCTAGTTCACACTAGTGCAGTCAGTTTCTGGAGCAGGAAAAAAAAAAGTATAACATGCTGCATTTTTTCTGCAAAGAACCGTATTGGAACATAGCAAGCTGCATCGGAACTGCGTGTGGTGTGAACTGTAAGCAAAAACGTATCTGAAGTGTGTTTTTGTGGTGTGAACTGGCCCTCAGGCTAGGTTCACACTATATGCAGGTGCAGGACAGCGTGCTGTTGCAGTTACTGCTGTTAGCATGCGCATGGGGGTGCTATTCTTAATGGCACCCTCCTCGCGCTAGAAATCGCAGCACGTTTTCCCTTGCTGGGAACCGCATAGCACTATGACGGGTGGGCAACTGTGGCCCTCCAGCTGTTGGTGAACTACAAGTCCCATCGTGCCTCTGCCTTTGGGAGTCATGCTTGTAACTGTCAGTTTTGCAATGTCTCATGGGACTTGTAGTTCTACAACAGCTGGAGGGCCACAGTTGCCCACCCCTGCACTGAGGTTTCCCTGTTTCTGCAATTTGGTAAAAGGTGCAGGGACCTTACCCGTGCTTTCTGTAAGTACAGCAGCCCATTCAAATGAATGGGCTATTGTATCCTCACAACCGCTGCCACAGGGAAATTGCAAAAAACCTTGCCTTACAAGGAGGGATTTCCTCTCACTTCCTGCTTTATGGGAAAGAAAGTGAAAGCAAAAAGGGTTCCTAAGGCTGGCCCTACACTATACAATTATCTGTCCAATTTCTGCCCAATTTCCTTTAGATTTACCTTCAACTATGTAGTGCAAGGGCCTGCCTAATTGGATACAATTGAAAGTGTTGTTTGGGTTTGACCTCATATTATATGGTTTTTGGTAAATCTAAAGCAAAACTCTCAAGAAAATTGTATAATGTATGGCCAGACTTAGTCTGTCCAAATTAAAAAAAAAAAAAAAACAGTCCTGCTTAAAAATCTTTATCAGTGCTGAACATGGACTTGTGGGCGCTTTCTCCAGTAAGGCAATACAAGCTGCAGGCATTCATCATTGGTCCTGTTCATTAATTAGTTCCCAATAACCCCTTTGAAACCAATTAGAATTGATCTCGTATAGCTGTGATCTGAACAGTGGTTAATCATTGAGTTATTTTACGTATTAAATACGGCAATGTGTTTGTTTATAGCATTTACAACTTGTTGCTGTTAGTTTACTACACTTGCTAGATCTAGAACTCTGGTGACTACTAATACTGAAAGAATCGTATTACTGCGGTGTACATGGCACTATCAGGTGTCACCTGAACACAAAACCAGGGAGGATGATTGATTTGCATACAGCTTTACCTGTGTGTGTGAGCACAGACTGAGCTGGAGACACCATACCCTCCTCCTGTACTACGGGGTTACCCTTGTAAGTACTTTGTTATATCTATTAAGGAAGCCTTTTTGCACAATGACTCTAATTTTTTTGTTCCGAATGATTTTGGGCAGCCAGCTATGGCCTTGATTTTAAACAATGCATGGCCTGTTGACTTAGCTATTACATATATATTTTTTTTAATTTAGCCTTTACTTCCCTTTACAGCCTTTGAAACCTACTTTACACTAGCAGCAAAATGGCAAAGGTAAGTGGATGCTATATGATTTTACTCTGTAGGATCAAGTGATCATTGTTGCTTCTGGCAGGTATTGTTCAAGTATTTGTGCACAATAGAACTGAAATTATTTGACTTTTTGAAGTAAGGAAGGAATGTACGTAAGGAAATATTTTTTTCTCTCTATATATAGATTTATTGTGTGTATGTATCTATATAAATATATATTATTATATAATATATAATATATATATAAAAAAATAAATAAATAAAAAATATATATATATTAATATATATATATATGTAATAATATATATATATTTTTTTTCCCTTTCTATATTTGTCTCTGTATTGCCTCCCCAACCCGTCTATTGTACAGTCCCCTGTTTTGGGTCTAGATCCAGCTTTCCCATACATTAGAGATGAGCCATTGCGTCCTCTGAACTCATCTGTAGACAAACTCCTTTTCTTTTTCTTTTTCTTTTTTTTTTTTTACTCCAAAGAGCCAAGGGCTAGGTCATTTCCTCCCTGCAGCCCTTCTCTTTGTTTACATGAGCTGCAGGGCATAAATGACATGTCCTGCCCTGCATCTCATTGGAGTAAATAATAAATTAAAAAAAATAAATAAAAAAAAAATTCTGTGTTCAGGTAGAGTTGAGTTTGGAGGACAGCTGAGCTCATCTCTCCTTAGGTCCTATGTATAGATAAATACATTTGGTTTTACATTTAAACTTGTTTATATCACATTAGATTTCACCCAATGCATGACTGTAACATAATACAACTTGACTGCTGTTGCCTGTATTAATCAGTGGTTGTGTATAGAGGATAGCCAGGGCATCTTTTCCCTTCCTTTTTTTTTTTTTTTTTTCTTTCTTTCCCATCTGTGCTTCGGCACCCTGTATAAACAAAGAGCAAAGTGTGGCATGTAGTAATCCACATCAACCAATGGATATTTTACTGCTCTAGCTGCTTTGTTTGTCTGCTTACTGCTCTTTGCAGTTTATAGTTTGTCCTTTCCAACTGATTTAAATGTACCTAGTAGTGTCTTTTATTAAAATGCATTTTTAGATTGAGTCAATAAAAGTGTTGATTCCAAAACGAATGCTAGTTATCAGGACAAAACAGTTTTGTTTCCATAAATAAATAGTCCCTGTATAGAAGGATGCTAAGCATTGACGTGTACAGTTTTCTTCTTCCTCTTGCTAGAATGCTTTTCCGTCTCTGTAGTGAACCCACCCAAAAATCCAAAAGGAGGCTGGGCAGTCTGTGCTGTGTCACTGGTCATATGAAAGGGAGTCTGCTTCCAGCTTTCATAGCCATACACATGTAATTTGTAACCCCATCATTGCCTAGATCTATTTTATCGGCTACGCTCTGGCATTACCTGCCTGCAGGAATATACTCTGTAGTGTTCACAGTGAAATCGTTTACTCTAGTAAATTGTAATAAGTGAGGGGAAAGTTGCAAAGCAGGTTTTTTCAGGTTCTTCTCAGCTAAACTGCAAGAAAGCAGGGAGGTTAACTGCAATTTTGAAGCTTAAAATAGTTATTAAAGTGCTCTCTTAACAAAACAACAACCTGCATTAGTATAAAAGCAGCTGGCGTGTACATGCAGACCTTAGCAAAGTAAAAATTCAAATTGCAGCTCCAAAAGTGAGACTACCCTGTTCCATCCAAAGAGGTTTCAACAGTAGTGTCCACATCCAGAGAAGGGATGTCCAACAGCCGCCAAATACAGAATACCCCTGAATTGATTCGGGTCAGAAGGTTTTAACTAATGGATACTATGTGCTCTGACATTATGGGGTTAATTTTTCTAAGGGCAAATTTAAGGGTATCTTCCTTTAGTTCTGCTGACTTTCATTATTCAGTCATGTGCAAGAAAAAAATATATAGATATTTTTTTTAACCTTTTTCCTTGCACATGATTGGATATCCTTTGCAAAGTGATTTTTCATCTTGTTTACTAAGCTCTGAATTAAATTCTGATGCAAAAGTGAACAGACTATCTGCCTTTAGTAAATCAACATCATTGTAATGATTAGTAGCTCTCTGTGCCTTGACAGTAGAGGCAAGTAAAGATAGATATTTTTTTGTTTTTGTCAAAGCAACTTTTTTTTTATAAGGCCCCTTTCACACTAACTGACCAGTAAGATCCACCTGTCCATTTTTCATGCTGACTCGCTCGGACCATCCAGTCTCCTCTACGGAGTGGCGGATGTAAATGAACATGTATCCATTTGCACTCGCCTACATCCAATCTGATCCTATCCACTAAAAACGGACAGATGGGGGTCGATTTTCCATCTGTCTAGATCAGATCCCAGTTAAATGTAAACAGACAGGCGGTCCATTTACATCCAACCACCCCTAGAAGAAAATAGGTTGTGTCCGTGTCCGCTCTACATAAGCAGAGTGGACATGGACCTGTCATCTGCCTGCTTAGTGGGGACCAGCAGACAGATTCCCTGCCGAGCAAGCAGATCCGCTGATGGAGTCTGTACTGTGTGAAAGGGGCCGAAGCCTGGAGTTTAACTATAACATTGCTTTTCACAAGAAGTCAGATCTGCAGCATACAAGGCGAAGAGGAATACTTGCCTTTGTGATGAGAAGCAATGGCGACCCTCACTGTATTGAGATGCTATGGCCACCACTGGTATCTGACACTTCTGGGAATATTGGATGCCTGGTTCTTTAAATTCACCCCTACTTCACTATGGTACACAGTAGTAATGTAGTGGCCAGCAGGAGGAAGTACAGATCAAAGTTTGTAGTCGCTGCCCTCAACAGGTAAATAATCCTCTTGTTCATTTACTGGGTGCTGCTGGACTGATTTTTCAGCTAGCAGCAGTGTTAGTTAAAGCAGGGATCTCCAACCCTTCTAAACAAGGGGCCAGTTTACTGTTCTTCAGGCTGTGGGCAGTGGACAAACTGTGGCCAATCGAAGTAGAAAATGTCAGAGTGTGGGAGCAAACAAAATGCCATTATTGATGTCACTGGGAGGAATTGTGCCCATCTTTGGTGTCAAATGCAGTTGTTGTCAGTGGGAGAAATAGTTGGTGGCAGTGGATGGAATTATGCCCCATTGTTGGTGTCAGACGAAGGAATAGTTCCTCATAATTGGGAGAAATGGTGCCCCAAGGGCCAGATAAAGGCAAGCAAAGGGCCACATCTGGCCCCCAGGTCACAGTGTGGAGACCACTAGTTTAAAGCATAGATCATGAAAATTAGAAATTCCTTATGGGCACACAGGGCTGGCTTGGGAGTGAACACGCACAGGTGGGGAGAAGCCAGTGCCAGTGGGGGACCCGAGAAGCAGAGGTTTGGGGTTGCTCTGCACAAATCCATTTCATAGAGCAGGTAAGTATAGCATGTTTGTTATTTTAACCACTTCCGTCCGGCCCATGTATATAAACGGCTGGACGGGAGCAGTGCAGGGGCGGGTGGCTGTTTATAAACATCCTCCCTCTTCCCTGCTTATGCGCGCTCCTTGGAAATGCGCAGCACCACAATCCAGTACCCGCTGTGTCCTCCGAACACAGAGGAACACCGATCATTGTAGGGAGCTCTGTGCAAGGTCCCGATCATGTGATCACTGATTGGCCAATCATTGATCGCATGAAGAGTAGTAAGCAAGATGTCACTTCTGACATCATTGCTTACTACTTGTGAAATCTGGGAATGATCACAAAGGTCGAATGGTACAAGGCTTTTCACAACAGCCTTGTACCATGTGACAAGCTGTGACGAATCATAGCTTGCACAGTATTTCTGAATGGATAGAAGGAGAAATGATTGCTTTTACACCCATAAAGGCTGTAAAAGTAATCAGTGTAAAAAAAAAAAAAAAATCAGCACCCCCCCCCCCCCCCACAACTAGTACAGTGTCACTATGGCGACGCTGTACTGCTAGGGTGACAGTATGTAAAAAAGAAAAAACATAATATAAAAATGTAAAAAAAATTTGGTAAAATTATAATTTTTGGTTATAAACTAATTTTGGGGTTTTTTTTTTGTTTTTTTACTAAAAAGATAACTGAATACATTTTGGCCAAGATTTATGAAGAAAGATTATTTATTTGCAAAATGTTTGGACATTTTATTTATATAGCAAAAAACCTAAAAATCCCAGTGGTGAATAAATACCACCAAAATTTTTATCTGTCTCAAAAAATGCTAAACAGTTCATATGGGTACAGTGTTGCATAACCGTGCAATTGTCATTCAAAGTGTGATAGCGCCAAAAGCTGGAAATTGGCCTGCGCAGGAAGGGGGTATAGGCAAGTGGTTAAATTTATACCTAAGTTTCTTTTCTACCAGCTGAGAAAGGAATATGCAGATCAAAGAGTCGATATATTCTAAGGATATTCTCAGTTGTGCCTGAATCGCTCAGATTTCTCTGTCTGTCAGACAGATATATGTATTCTCTCTGTAACTTTATTTTTTTAATTAAAATGAAATCTGAAAAAATAAAAACTGAAAGCTGAAAATTGGCCTGGACAGGAAGGGGGTAAAAGTGTCCGGACTTGAAGTGGTTAAAGAAAAAAATAAGGAACGTTTAGTATCTCTTTGTTGTAGAGTACCTTGAGCCCAATTCCATCTCTCTGGCAAGAATGTTTCTTTTAGGAATGGCAGGAAAGTAACAATGTAAATGTTATATGATACTTCTTTTTCTCTCTTTTCACATCTTTGTTTATTCCAGTGCTTCCGTATCTTCAGACTGCGTCCTATTACAAAAAGAAAAATGTCAGGGACCTGTTCACGTACCAGATTCATTCACAGAACATGGCATAGCAGACCTCAAATCATGCGTAGTTTAGTTATTGTAGAGGAAAGGACAGTGTGTAGATTCAGTAATGGCATTCTAAAAGATTACCTCTATTGTTACATTCCCTTTTTATAATCTCATATTTTTCAGAGTACATGTTTACATGGAATCCCTTTCTTATGATTGCACTTATGAGCTCTTCTACAGAACCTATCCTCCTCCAACGCACGTTTGGGTGTTTTGAATGCCTGTCTCCCCCCAACCTGTTGGCCTGTTGGCCCATGTCACTACAGGACACAGTGAATGCTTCAGCTGGATTGCATTCTGCTTTTCTACATTCTAGATGTTCACTGCCTTGTATTAATTATGAAAACATGAACATTTTTTCCCCTCCTGTCTAAGGCTAGGATTTACACACCCTCATTAAAGCCATCACTTTTAGTTAATCAGTGAAAGCTGGTTAACTTTCTTTCCCCTAGATCTGTTTTCACTAAAATGTGATGGCCACATAGAGCATAATCAGTAAAAACCCTTTATTCACCCTCATTCTACATAAGTCACTCCTTTTTATGGAAGAGGAATTGATCTTGATGTGGTTGATCACTTCCTTCGCCCCCAGAAAAACACATCCTGGAAAATCTGGGTAGTTGTCTGGTTCTCTGCCTGTAGGAGAATCTATAAAATGTAGTCCCATTTTGGGACTGGCCAACAACAGATTTTACACCTCTACTTATTTCTCTCTCTGCACAGCCCAATGTATTGTATTCAGGGCTGGGATTAGACAGGCAGCCCTTTCTTTCCCTCCATTGACTGCCAGCTTCTGTTTGGCAGGTTGCCATACACACAGGCCAAATGTCGGACGGTTTCTGTTGAACTGGTCGATACAGCCCGATCTTCGGCTCGTGTATATGGGGCTTAAGGCACTCAGTTGCACCGACCAAATGCTCAGTCCCACTCTGTGGGTGTGAGCAATTACTACTGTTTCAATCTGCTCTCAATGGTTTACCTGGTGACTCAAAACTGAATGAAGTTTAAAATGTATCATTGACTGATTTTTCTAATTTACTCTAAATGTGGAATATTAAGGGTTTTCATGAATGCTGTAAACAACCTCCGCATTGTGCCTTATTAGGTCTTTTCTCCTTTTGTATTTCATGCCTATGAAACCTAATAAACTCAGACTGACGTTCCACACGTTGCCATTTCTTGCATGTGCAAAACTTGCAGCAGCTTTCTCACTATCATGTATACTGCCTCTGGCCATGGGAAATTTGTCTTTCTACACTTTTATTTTTAACCCCACAACTACAAACCATGTGCAATGGGTACATGTTTGGTGGTGCAATATAAAATCGGCTTCAAAGCACCTTTTATAATTACTTAAAGGTAATATTTATTATTGTGTGTGTGTGTGTGTGTGTGTGTGTGTGTGTGTGTATATATATTTTTCTCTCCAGCAATATACACTGCACTTTACATTTTTTGTACATTCCCATTAGTCCCTGCCCTCCATGGAGCTTGCAGACTAAGGTCCCTAACTTGCATTCATACATACAGATACTAGGGCCAATTTAGACAGGATCCAATTAATCTACCAGCATTGGTTAAATAAGCAAATTCTGGCCGGCTGCACTCCTTTGATGCTGTGTTAAAAAGCCATCTTTATTATAATTTAAAACCGCTCAACAAACATAGAGATAAAGAGCAAACTCGGTTGACGTGCTTGACGCTACATAGAACGCTTACTCGTAACCTACCAGCATGTCCTTGGTGTGTGAGAGTATTTTGGTTTTGTGCTGCCCTAGGCAAGACTAAAATCACACCCCCCACATCTTTGTCCCACCCTTTCCTGTTTAGGACTCACCCCTTCATATGTAAACTCCACCCCTTCCACTTTAGGCTCCACCTCTTCCTATTAGAGCTCCGCCCCGGGAGACTGTCAGTGACTGTGGACAGGATACAGGAAAGGGTCCCCACAACCCCTCGCCTTGAATCAGGGTCCCCAAAGTTCCCCCTCCTGACATCCGGGTCCCCAGAGTCCCCCCTCAACATTGGGGATCAAAAAGCCCCCAATAAATCAGGATTCCCTTTAAATCATGGTCTCCAGAGCCCCCCCACCTTATGTGCATCAGGGTCCCCATAGCCCATCCCCTTATGTCAGAGTAAATTAGGGTCAGTCCTTTACATCATGGTCTCCAGAGTTAACTCCCCCCCCCCCCCCCCCCCACCACGCACACACACACACACACACCTTACATCAGGGTCCCCATAGTCCCTACCACTTCAGGCTTCCAAGAGTCCCCCCCCCCCCCCCCAACCCCCCCAGTACATCAGGGTCCACCTTTACATCATGGTCTTCAGAATCCCCCCACCTTTCATCAGGGTCCCTAAAGCCTATGCTACACGAGCTGGAAGAAGGAAGTCCTGTCCTTGTCGCCCTCCTCCTCCACTGAATGTCGTGGCCTTGGGGCAGGGCAATCACCTGATTGGTTTCTAGGACATATGCAGTCCTACCAACCAATCACGTGCTTTCTTCACCCCCATGCTTTCTTCACCCCCACTTGCGCTCACAGTGATGACACAGGGCAGGGGCACGGTGGTGGAAGTCACCTGGCTCCAATGCACAGCCTGTCTGTTGGTAAGGCTGAGCCACGCGGCTCCAGGCAAGGTGCTCTGGGGAGGTTCAGACCACCCAACCCCCTTATCTACGTCACTGAACACAGCCAAACCCGAACACAGCTGTGCCTGGAGTTTGCATGTGCTCCCTGTACCCAGGGACGTATCTGCTGCGAGTCAAACAAGGCACCTTCCTTGGGCAACATTTTTCAGGGGGGCAGCATCGCCCCCAGGCAAAAGGGACCAGTGTCATCTGCAAAGGGCTGTGCCTCGTTTGCCTCATGGCAGATATGTTCCTGGGTACAGGGAGCACATGCAAACTCCAGGCACCTAGTTGAGATTAAAACTGATCTACCTAGTGCTGCCAGGTAGAAGTATTAACCACTTGGCCATTGTGCTGTCTCAACATTTTGGTTTTATGTAAAAAATGACACCCGAGTAACACAGACTTTCGGATTATGGTGAATGTATGTTTGGACCTTAAATTAAACACTTTGGCTGCAGTTGCAAACTTCTCCCCAGTCAGCAGACAATGCCATGCCCCATACTTCTTATAGGAAAGGTTTCTTTAAGGCCTGTCATTAGCATCCGTTTTGAGATGCTATGAGATTCAGAATTCATTGACGGTGCATTTGAGCTGCAGTTGACCTCCTCCTAACTTAATCTGGACTTTGTTACAGTTGCACCAATTTCTTAAAAGTATTTCATGCACTGCTTTTAGCGATTTTGGGTGTGACATGCAAAGACATCTGTGCATGAAGTCGTGCTGACATCCGACTTTCAAAGTCTTATTCAGTGTGAACCCAGGCTTATGGTTATATGAAGCCTGCTGACCCAAGCCGTAAAGGTTTTGAGGGACAATGACTAGGTGGTAGGTAAAGGCTGAGCATTACAGTAAATTTACATTTGGCAACATTTAAACATTGGGTAACTATTATATGTATTTCAACATGTGTAAATGGCCCCGAAGAGCTTACTCCAGCAGTGTTGGGCTGTGTTGCCTAATGCAGTCCCAACAAAAGAACGAGCATACTGTGGTGTGAATGTGCCCTAAGTGACATGTTACGGAGCTGCATTAATGATTAAAGTATAACTAAAGGCAAACTACTTTTATATTTTTCTTTTCTTAGTTTTAGATAGTGGCGATGGATTAGAATCAAGCTTTTATTGCTATCTCTGCCCCGTTAAGATTCCTCTTCACCATTTTTCCTGTTTACCAAAAGCGAAAGTAAGCAAAAATCACAAATTTTGGGTTGTCCCCATAACAATAATAGAGGGAAATCTTCCAATGGGAACACTAGTTCTGGTGACCTGGGGGGCCCTAAATGGATTCTCTTATTTTGCAGGGATTTCCTCTTCCTTCCTAATTTGGCTATGGGACACGAAGTGAAGGTAGATCTCCTCAATGGGGCAGAGAAGGCAAAAAAATTGACAGGGGTTATAACCCTCTCTTACTCTATCCAAAATGGGGAAAAAATGTTTTGCGTTTAGTTCTACTTTAATGTTTAAACCTTATGGTTGGGCCTACATTTTAGGGTATGTCACTTTTTTTAGGCTTTTAGGTACAATTCTGACCTTACAAAAAACGTCCACTGCCCCAATTTATAACTGGCCTTCACAGCAAGGAGCACATGGAGGGGCGACACATGTCAAACAATAAAAGAGAAAAATTCACAGCTCAACTTACCAACCAGCTTGAAAACTAACTGAATTAGCCTGTCTAACAGTATGCGTTAAAAACAGGGGTTTAGTTAGCACGCATTTGTAAATACATGTGTAAGCCAGGGGCGTATTTGCTGCGAGGCAAACAAGGCGTTTGCCTAGGGCGGCACGTTGCCGCCCCACCCCCTTTCCCACGGAAGGGACACTTAGTACACGGACAAGCTGCTGTACCTTACCTGGGTCCGCGACTCTGTGTCCCAGTCCCACATCGATCCGGTCCACGAGGTGCTGCTGGAGGAGTGGTAGAGAGGTCAGCAGGTCCAGCATCTTCAGTTCCCTGGATCGCGATGTGTGGGCGGGATCACATGCGCCCCTGTCATCTGGCCACATCCCCGGGATCACTCAACAGCCTATGGCAGCTTGTCCCTCCCTCTTCAAGCTCCGCCTCCTCGCCGGTGATTGGCCGCCGGAACTGTAGCTCAGGAAAGGCACACAGGCGGCTAATCACTGGCGAGGAGGCAGAGCTTGGAGAGGAGGAGCCGAGCGGTAGCGGGAGGAGCAAAGAAGATCGAGTGAGGGAGAAGGAAGACAGCTGACAGGTAAGTGTCTGTGCCTTGCAGATGATGCTGCTGCAGACAGGCATGCTGGCTGTGAATGGGAGAGAGAGCGAGCCCAGGCTGGAGCAGGAGTCGGCAAGGTAAGTATCATTGGTGTCAGTGGGAGGAACAGTGCCCCATCATTGGTGTCACTGACACCAACGCCGGGGCCCTATTCCTCCCCCCACTGACACCAACGCCGGGGCCCTATTCCTCCCCCCACTGACACCAACGCCGGGGCCCTATTCCTCCCCCCACTGACACCAACGCCGGGGCCCTATTCCTCCCCCCACTGACACCAACGCCGGGGCCCTATTCCTCCCCCCACTGACGCCAACGCCGGGGCCCTATTCCTCCCCCCACTGACGCCAACGCCGGGGCCCTATTCCTCCCCCCACTGACGCCAACGCCGGGGCCCTATTCCTCCCCCCGCGAAGGAATATCGCCCCACCGTTGTCATTGGGCGGAGCTCTAATAGGAAAAGATGGAGCCTGAATAGGAAGGGGTGGGGTTTACAGATGAAGGGGTGGATCTTAAACAGGAAGGGGTGGGACAAATTTAGATTGGGGAGGGGGGGTGCCCGATTTTAGTCTTGCCTAGAGCAGCACAAAACCAAAATACACCACTGGTGTAAGCTACAGAGCCTCGTCACGGCAGCCCAATATTCTGTAGTTCCTAACTCCTACAAATTTCGAAAGCTCTCACAGTAGAGGCACATGTATTTCATGGATAGACTGAGGGCAGGTGAATCTGAGGGAGCCCAACCCTCATTAAAGGTACCAGAGTGCACTGGGCACCCAGCATGTAGCACAATGGCAGCTAAGGTGTCCAGTGCACCCCCCCCCCACCAACAAGTCAACAATACAAAAAATGGCCACTGCCCCAGTCTATAACTGGCCTTCACAGCAAGGAACACATTGATGGGTGACACATGTCAAACAAAAAGAGAGAGAAATTCCCAGCTCAACTTACCAACCAGCTTGCAAACAAAGCGAAGTAACCTGTCTAACAATATGAATTAAAACGGGTTTAGTTAGCACACATTTGCAAAACATCCATCCAACCCTCCCCCCATCCTTCCCTTCTTTTACAAAACAGTGACAAAGTTGGCAGTACTTTAACCTTGATGTGTATATTGACCATCCGTTTAATACTTCTTGGGAGCTAGAATTTGTATGTATTCTATATTTTCCACACAAACTGAGGTTCCTTGTGCTGATGTCTCTTTAGTTCGTATAAATCCTATATCATCTATCTCCCCCAACTCATTCCCCCCCGAAGTGGCAGTAGTTAATACAACTAAGGGACTGTAACGGGCTGCCATCAAGAGAGCTCAACTTTGCCTGGCTTTTCCGTCCAGCTCCCTTCATAGAAGCCATTCTACAACTTTCATGATTGAAACAGGATCTAAGAATGGACAGATGATTGATAGCTCTGCCTCACCTCCTCCATTCATACATTGTGTTTCATACATAGAAGCTGTAGAACGGCTATGAATAGAGGAGATGAACAGAAAGTTGGGCGTAGTGACAGCTCCTTAGTAGTATAACCATACTTCCCCCCCCCCCCCCCCCCTCTCCCCGCGCAGGAAAAACACGGCGGCCAGGGGGCATTAATAGAAGAAGCGCTCTACTAACAGACGAGTAATCTGCACAAGGGACACATCTTACTGACTAGAAGTTACATCCCATGTGCTGATTTTTGTTTATTTTTGCTACTTTTGCTTTAAATTGTTGTTATGGTTTGTTGATGCTATTTCCATATTCCTGTGTACACACAGGCTTTGTGTTTGCAGGGCGTGGTATAGCTGATTATTCAGCATCTGCAGAAATTATCTGTATCCAGAACTGGAAACATTCCTGAAATCCATTTACTGCCGATGTATAAACAGTAATGCGGAAGTTTAGCAGCTTGAGCAAAATCCACAAACGTCCATGCATAGTGACCTTTTAATTGAGAGTAAATTTATAGTCTTTATATAAATTGGTCATTTTTTAATCCGTAGTATTGTTCAGCAGCTTCTGTATGTCATAACATACATGGGATTCCATTAATGAATCCATTTTACGGGAAGGTGCAGGCAAACAGGGCTGTCTTTTCAATCCTTCCTTATCCACACGGGCACATGTCATGGTCCCCAATTAATTTTCTGGTGTCTCAATGCTTACTATATATATATATATATATATATATATATATATATATATATATATATATATATGTATATATATGTATATATATATATATATATATATGTATGTATGTGTGTGTGTGTGTGTATGTATGTATGTGTGTATATATATATGTGTGTATGTGTGTATATATGTATGTGTATATATATATATATTATGTGTGTGTATGTATATGTGTGTGTGTGTGTATATACGGTATATATATATATATATATATATAAATATAATTTTTTTTTTTCCCCAATTTTAAATCTAGCTAGAACAACTGGTAAATCCTGGGTGAAAACATTTATAAATAAATCCTTCAGGAAAGATTTGATTTCACATATTCTGGATATTTGTATGATGATTTAAAACAGTTTGATATTTATTCTGTATCCCCAAGACTTATTTTTTTTTTTTTTTTGAACATGTGACCAGCAGCAGAGGACTAGAGCTCCTGCTTACTTTTTCTTGCAGACAAGCTGGGAAAGAGCTGGGTCATGTGACAGCTGTATATCCATTAAGAAAAAAGTACTTAAAGTGTTACTAAACCCAGGACTCTGCATTCACTATATCCAGCCTCCCACAGTACACACAACATGGAAATGCAATTATTTTAGTAAATATAAACTGCTAAATACCTTTTCTCATCAGCAGTGCAGTATATAGCAGTCTTGAGACTTCTTCTATCAGTGTCTGGCCGAGCACTAGGTAATTGACTGTTTTGAGACTGCATAACTCCTGACCCTCTGGACAGAGCTGATTGGCCCTGTGCTGATCACATGCAACCAAAACAAAAACCTCTCTAGCAATGCATACCAAACAGAGCATGTGCAGACTTGCCGCTGCTGCTCTAAGTATGGCAGATGGATTTGGGACAGCAAAAGGGGAGGATCAGAGAAGACAGAATCAAACAGCCTTTTTACACAATGCAGGGGATTAACCCCTTAGATCCACAGTGAGTATAAAGCTAGCTTTATTGCATACAGTATATAGACTGATATTACTGTTATGGGTTTAGTTACACTTAAAATGGTTTTTTTTTTTTTTTTTTTTTTTTTTTTAAATTCCAGCGCCATCATCCACATACAGAAAGAGAAGGGATGATGTAAATTAAACCGTGTGTGTTTAGTATCACTTTAAACTGTAAAATAGGACTTGTTTCTTGTTACATACGTCTGTGTGATGCTACTTCCTTGGAAATGAAAGGGAAACTTGTCCTGCATATTTAATTTACACAGTCTAGCTGCTACTGTTCAACCAGGTTAGTGGTAACAAAGGGATTTGAACCCTTTTGCTGCCAGGTCCATATGTCGTACTTGCCTAACTGCGGGGTTTTGTACACACTATTTAAGGCACCGGGATTGTGTATAAAACTGACAGGCAGACTCCTGCCTGTCCGGTGGAAGCAGTCGGGCACTCGATTGCTTTCACACACCCCTGGTAACAGCACCCCCCCCCCCCAACATGTAATCCGGGCTGTGGGTACTGAAGTTTGTCAT
This sequence comes from Staurois parvus, assembly GCF_062004578.1. NCBI lineage: Eukaryota > Metazoa > Chordata > Amphibia > Anura > Ranidae > Staurois > Staurois parvus. Next base: position 89,186 of record NW_028319847.1, read on the forward strand.
TTCACAGGCGCATACAAATTTAAGGTTTGACATTATGGGTATCTATTTACTCACTGCAACCTCATATTTTATACTTTTCCAAAAATGTGGGAAATTTATTGCGTTTGCCCTAACATTCACTTCAGCGTGTTTTTTTTTTTTTTTTCTGAAATTTTGTTGTAATATCGTGTAACATAAAAAATTGGAACTACCACTTTTTATTCTCTAGGATGTCTGCTTTCAGAAAATATATAAAGTTTGGGATTTAAAAATGAAGCCCTCCAGCGGCACGCTTTCACCACTGCTGAGGCTTCTGGGTTCTGACTGGCCGAGCCGCAATGACATCTTGGGCCACTGCACAGTGCTCTTCTCTGAAGGAATGGTACAGGTATGCCGTTCCTTCAG
>NW_028319849.1:0-42097 GCF_062004578.1 Staurois parvus
TTTCCTTCATTCCTTCCTCCATCCATTTTCTTTACTTCCTTCATCCATTTCCTCCCTCCCTTTTCTTCTTTCCTTCCTTCCTCCCACCCCTCCTTCCTTCCCTCCTTTTTCTTCATCCATTCCCTCTCTCTTTTTTATAACTTCCTTCCTTCCTTCCCCTTCCTTCCTTCATTACTTTGTCCATCCATTTTCTTTCCTTCCTTCATCCATTCTCTTCCTTCCCTTCCTCCATCCCCTCCCTTCATTCTTTCCTTCCACCCCTCCTTCCTTCCCTTTCCTTCCTTCCTTCATCCATTCCCTCCCTCATTTTTCCTTTCTTCCTTCTTTCCTCCCTTCCTTTCCTCCTTCCCTCCCCTTTCCTCCTTCCCTCCCCTTTCTTCCTCCGTCCATTCCCTCCCTCCCTTTTTCCTTCCCTCCTTTTCCTTCATTCCTTCCTCCATCCATTTTCTTTCCTTCCTTCCTCCATCCATTTCCTCCCTTTTCTTCTTTCCCTTCCTTCCTCCCACCCCTCCTTCCTTCCTTCCTCTTTCTTCATCCATTCCCTCTCTCCCTTTTTATAACTTCCTTCCTTCCCCTTCCTTCCTTCCCTCCTTTACCTTCATTACTTTTGTCCATCCATTTTCTTTCCTTCCTTCATTCCTTCCTTCCTTCATCCATTCCCTCCCTCCCTTCTCTTCCTTCCCTTCCTTCCACCATCCCCTCCCTTCATTCTTTCCTCCCACCTCTCCTTCCTTCCTTCCCTTCCTTCATCCATTCCCTCCCTCATTTTTCCTTCCTTCCTCCCTTCCTTCCTTCTTTCCTTCCTTCCTCCCCTCCCATTTCCTCCTTCCCTCCCCTTTCTTCCTCCATCCATTCCCTCCCTACCTACCTTCCCCCCTTCCCTCCTTTTCCTTCATTCTTTCCTCCATCCATTTTCTTTCGTTCATTCCTTCCTCCCTCCTTTTTCTTCTTTCCCTTCCTTCCTACACTCCCTCCCTGCATTCTTTCCTCCCACCCCTCCTTCCTTCCTTCCTTCCTTCCTTCTTTCCCTTCCTTCCTTCCTTCCTCTATTCCCTTCCTTCCTTCCCTCCTTCCTTCCTTCCTCTATTCCCTTCCTTCCTTCCCTCCCTTCTCTTCCTTCCCTCCCTTCATTCTTTCCTCCCACCCCTCCTTCCTTCATCCATTCCCTCCCTCATTTTTCCTTCCTTCCTTCTTTCCTCCCTTCCTCCCCTCCCCTTTCCTCCTTCCCTCCCCTTTCCTCCTTCCCTCCCCTTTCTTCCTCCATCCATTCCCTCCCTTCCTACCTTCCTCCCTTCCCTCCTTTTTTTCTTCATTCCTTCCTCCATCCATTTTCTTTCCTTCCTTCCTCCATCCATTTCCTCCCTCCCTTTTCTTCCTTCCCTCCCTTCATTCTTTCCTCCCACCCCTCCTTCCTTCATCCATTCCCTCCCTCATTTTTCCTTCCTTCCTTCTTTCCTCTCTTCCTCCCCTCCCCTTTCCTCCTTCCCTCCCCTTTCTTCCTCCATCCATTTCCTACCTTCCTCCCTTCCCTCCTTTTTTCTTCATTCCTTCCTCCATCCATTTTCTTTCCTTCCTTCCTCCATCCATTTCCTCCCTCCCTTTTCTTCTTTCCCTTCCTTCCTCCATCCCCTCCCTGCATTCTTTCCTCCCACCCCTCCTTCCTTCCCTCCTCTTTCTTCATGCATTCACTCTTTTTATAACTTCCTGCCCCTTCCTTCCTTCCCTCCTTTACCTGCATTACTTTGTCCATCCATTTTCTTTCCTTCCTTCATCCATTCTCTTCCCTTCCTTCCTCCATCCCCTCCCTTCATTCTTTCCTCCCACCCCTCCTTCCTTCCCTTTCCTTCCTTCCTTCATCCATTCCCTCCCTCATTTTTCCTTTCTTCCTTCTTTCCTTCCTTCTTTCCTTCCTTCCTTTTCTCCTTCCCTCCCCTTTCTTCCTCCGTCCATTCCCTCCCTCCCTTCTTCCCTTCCCTCCTTTTCCTTCATTCCTTCCTCCATCCATTTTCTTTACTTCCTTCATCCATTTCCTCCCTCCCTTTTCTTCTTTCCCTTCCTTCCTCCCACCCCTCCTTCCTTCCCTCCTTTTTCTTCATCCATTCCCTCTCTCTTTTTTATAACTTCCTTCCTTCCTTCCCCTTCCTTCCTTCATTACTTTGTCCATCCATTTTCTTTCCTTCCTTCATCCATTCTCTTCCTTCCCTTCCTCCATCCCCTCCCTTCATTCTTTCCTTCCACCCCTCCTTCCTTCCCTTTCCTTCCTTCCTTCATCCATTCCCTCCCTCATTTTTCCTTTCTTCCTTCTTTCCTCCCTTCCTTTCCTCCTTCCCTCCCCTTTCCTCCTTCCCTCCCCTCATCCATTCTCTTCCTTCCCTTCCTCCATCCCCTCCCTTCATTCTTTCCTTCCACCCCTCCTTCCTTCCCTTTCCTTCCTTCCTTCATCCATTCCCTCCCTCATTTTTCCTTTCTTCCTTCTTTCCTCCCTTCCTTTCCTCCTTCCCTCCCCTTTCCTCCTTCCCTCCCCTTTCTTCCTCCGTCCATTCCCTCCCTCCCTTTTTCCCTTCCCTCCTTTTCCTTCATTCCTTCCTCCATCCATTTTCTTTCCTTCCTTCCTCCATCCATTTCCTCCCTTTTCTTCTTTCCCTTCCTTCCTCCCACCCCTCCTTCCTTCCCTCCTTTTTCTTCATCCATTCCCTCTCTCTTTTTTATAACTTCCTTCCTTCCCCTTCCTTCCTTCACCTTCATTACTTTGTCCATCCATTTTCTTTCTTTCCTTCCTTCATTCCTTCCTTCATCCATTCCCTCCCTCCTCTTCCTTCCTGTATCCCCTCCCTTCATTCTTTCCTCCCACCTCTCCTTCCTTCCTTCTTGGAAATTCGCTTTTAACAAATTTCTCCTTACCGTGAGTACTCGCAGTTGGATGCGCAGAAATCCCCCATAAAGCTTTGCAAATCTCGCTGCAGCCGTATTACGCCCTCCACTTACCGCGACTGCAGCTAAACTCCACGATTCCTGCGCCTCCAACTGGTTTAGCTCTCTTGAGATGTGGGGAAAATGGAGCTCCCGTTACCCAGGAATGATCACACGACACTCTCAGGTTGCAGTTGGAATTCACTCTGAGACCGGGTCTAACCCCAGCCTCCTGTTTTATTACAAGCACACACACGCCCCCCCCCCCCCCCCACACGGGGGGGGTCAGGTCAATCCCCTCCCACAGAACAATGTATAGGGAGTGTCTATACACAGAATGTACATCTTGATTGGAGTGTAGCCTTTCCTCTTATCTATACTGGAAGCCAGTTACACCAGTCCTCCCCTCCCCCATAAACTCTCTGTGGAGAGCAAACTTCCCATCCTTTACATGTTATCAGCTCCTAGTAGTATGTACATTGTCTGTATAAGCATCCCTTAGATTAAACAGTGTCAGTCTGTATCTGAATGGGCCCGATACGATCTTTATTAAAACACATCCATCCAGATACAGTTCAGATCGGTAGTGGCTTGTAAGATATACATGAGCCTACATGCGGAGTTCGCACTGCCTGGCGCCTGGCCATACGAAGTCTATGTGGTACAATGCTGCTGATATGTGGATACAGGCCCGCGGCCTACCACCGGCGGCATTCACATCGAATGCCGTGGTGGTATACACGCCGGTCTATAAGCGCAGATCTGCCATCTCATCCATTACCGAGCTGAGTACTGTAATATATACATTGTACATGCGCATGGCCTAATTGCAGCCTTCAGAGCTTTAATTAAGCCACACGAGAGACATATGAATAACACTAATATATGACACATTTAAAGTTCAACCTGTAATACAAAATTTCCATGACATTCCCTCCTGTTTTATCATATTCTCCTCATGTCCCTTCTTGATCTTCTTCAGCTTGATGGGCGTCGTCTCAAAACCTCAAAGAGTTGGTCTTAGACCAGAGTTCCTGTAGTTGTCCCTGAGAATAAAGCTCCACGGGGTACCTGAAACAACAAGATCCGACGCAGACGGGACGCAAACAGGCTTGATTGAAGCAATGATCCTCAAGAGCGTTGGAGCCTTCACTACAGGAAGGCTCTTGCAAAAACCACAAACGGTACTTTTTCAAACTGGTCCGACAAATGGAACCGGGCTGTGGTATAAACAAGACTTGTGATCCCACGGTGGTCCGAGGAGATCCAGCAGCCGATTCTCAAATTGCCCCTGCAAACGGGGCCACATAAGGCTGGTCTCGACCCAGACGGTTTTCCAAAAAGTGGAACAAACAAATCTTGCGGCTTTATACACAAACAACGATGAGGCTTGAAGCTTGCTTGGAGGTCTTGGGGAATATGGTCTTCAGGGAGATGAATCAGAGGGAAGCCAGGACGTAACCTGCAGAGAAGGTGGCTGGTTGGTGAGGTCTTCCTCCGATCTGTGGTTGGAGTGGGATCCCAGGAGCGGGCATGGATATGTGATCGTCTGCCCGAGCTTGGCTTACACGGCTGATGAGGCAACAGGAACATCTCACCGTGACATATAAGAGGCAGAGGAAAAAGAGAAGCATCAGGACATACACTCCCACTTCCTTCAACCAAGATCCAATGGAGAACAGCAAATCTCCCAATTCTCCCAAACCCTTGAACGGATTCCAACCCTCACTAGCTATAGCTCTAGCTTTTCCCTGTAGTTCACTAACTTTGTCCATATGGGCCTGGACCTTGTCATCGGTGTCTTCTATCCAAGTACAACAATCCTCTCCGATGAACTCACAGAACCCCCCTTTGGCGGCTAAAAGGTAATCAAGGGCCATCTTCTTCTGAAGCACTAAAATTCCCATCTGCCGTTGTTCTTGGGCAATTTCTCTGACAGCCTCTACGGTCTCGTTAAACATACTATCCACGATGACAGAAAAATTGTTCAGGCGCTTCATAAGTTCTATTCCCCAACCTGTCCATGAGGGGAACCAAGCCCATGCCTGGTCGCCCTCAGAGAACAGCTCCCTGCGAACTCTCCCTGCCATCCTTACCTTCTTGTGGACCATCAACTCTTCATGATGCATCACTACATAGGATGCGGGGACTAGCTTTATGAGGGCACACGAACCTTTCGTGTTCTGGGGAAATGTTCTATAGGCTGCCAAACCACACAGAAAATAGTACGGACCTGTCAGAGCAGAGCAGGAGGAGTTCTTCATTTGGCCTCTGCAACTGAGCAACAGTTGCACAGACTGGGGGATTGCTCCCTCAGTCTGCACATCACATCCGTCCTTCCAACAAATGTGGTCTGGTCGGTCAGTGTGGTTACTCAGAAGGGAAGTCTGGTTAGTCAGATTGACAGTTATACCTCCCTCACAGGTGGTAGTCCCAACAAACTTGTTACCTGTGCCAAAGCTGATTTTAAAGCACACCTGAGGGCTGCCTAGCTGCCCAGTTACCCATAATGGACTGACGAGGGCCCTACAGGAGCTAGAGCTAATGTTGGTACTGAAACTGATGTTACCTGCTAAAAATGTGTCATTAAGTTCTACAGACAAATGTCTACTTGGGGGCTGACCAGGGGTCCCTTGCTTTTTCATGCCAACACGGATGTCATATAGGGTATGAACAGCGGCCATTGTGGACATGTGATGACTGGGTGGGGTCTTAGAGCATACCCAACAGTTTGTTTTGTTGGCGGTTCTGGCTAATCGCAGATGCATCTTAAATAAAAGGTTGGGGTATCTGCCATCTTTTCCTCCGTTCACACACATGTAAGACATACAAACAGAAAGAAAAAGGAAAATGACACCCCTCATTCTCTGGTGTAGCTGAAAAGCTTCTTGCAGTGGCTTGCGTGCACCCAGTTGTCTCGTCCCTCGAGCTTGAGTGTGGTAGGTGTCTTCAGCTGGACTTGGTATGGTCCAGTGAACCGTGGCTCGAGTCCGGTTCTTTGATGTTTCTTTAGGATGACCCAATCACCTGGCTCAACAGAAAGAACACCCGTTATTGCATTTGGATCCGGGAGCGATTCGCGAACCCGATGTTGTATCTTCTGCAGCTTCCGTTGCAGAGATTGCATGCAACCTATAAGCTGTAAAAGCAAAGATGTCCGTTGAGACGTTCAACCTTACCGCTACTCTCGGGGTGATACGGGGTGTGTAGCCGTTGGTTGGTGTGAAGGGCTTTACATACCTCTGCAAAGATCTGTCCAGTGAAGTGTGACCCCCCCTATCGGACTCAATGGTTTCAGGTAGACCCCAGCGGCACACAACCTCAGACAGGATTTTTTTTGCCGTGGTACTAGCCAGTGCCCACAGCTCAGCTTCCTTAGCTGACATATGTGCGTTCAAAGAGCCCTTTTCCACAACCAGTGTGTGGCTTACCATCTTGGGTGTAGTACTTGGACCCATCGACAAAAAGATTTTTCGCTTTCGGTAGTGGCGCTTCCTTCACCGGGCTGATCGCTGCTGACTCCAGTTCCATCAAAGAAATGCAGTCGTGTCCTTTGGAAGAGGTTAGTAGTGGAAAAAGAAGACATGTTAGCAGAAGAGGTGTTAGTATCGTTAGTCGAGTTGCAAGATTTAGCACTGTCGTTGCTGTCCTCCCCCCCCTTCTTGTCTTCCAACACAGGAAGAAGAGAAGCTGGGTTAAGAATAGTGCATCATTTGATAGTGAGTTTAGTAGGGATTAGGAGGGCTTTCCCCTGAGAGGGGTACTTTGCCTTGGATGTCCTGTTTTCGCAAGACCGTTTTTGCTGCACTGGTGTCGGTGAGGCAAGGGAGGGGGTATTTTAATTCCTCTAGAAAAAGATGGACCTGGGCCGACACCGTTTTGCCAACTTCCTATGAGGATTCATAGGAGTTACTTACCATGGTGGTGACAGGGGCGGAGGACTCATCAGGAATGAACTGCCACCGACCTTTAGGTAATTGGGGACAGCTCCTCCTCATGTGCCCCGTTTGGTGGCACTGGAAGCACCTGGGAGGGGGCCTATCCTTCCTGTGACCCAGATCCTTTAGTTTTTTGAGTGGGGTCTGGGACATAAGAACTTTGGCCTTGTCCTGTTTTTCTCCTATCCATTTCCCTCTCTATTGCTGCAAGAGTGGAAAGAATAGCAGGGATAGACATCTCATTATATTTGGGTCGGGCCAGAACCAGCCTTTTCCGAATTTTAATATTGATGCCTTCCAAAAATTTGGGCCGGAACAGAATGCGCGGCGCGGTCACCTTTACCCCTTCAGTTAGAGCATCAGGTCCAACTTCCAGATCCGCATCCAGTGCCGTCTGCTTGAGATGGCGCCAGAAGCAGGCGCTTTCCTCATTAGGACCCTGGGTGAGATTCATCATGTCCATAGTAGAGGTAGCACCATACATTTCTGGAAGCATTGTCTTTAGCTGTGCACAAAACTCTTTGCCCCCTGAAGTCATCTCCTTATGAGTGGTTATAGAGCACCCTGCAATCACTGTACTGGCCACTTCCATGCCCACCTTTGCCCGCAGGATCTGCGCACAATCCGACCCGCTCATTCCATAGCTGAACTGGTTTTGTCCAAACATTCGAGCAAATCCTTTCGGATTGACTCGACAGTCCGGGAACTCAGCCAGAATAGTGCGGATCTCTGCCGGGGTGAAGGGGACATGCCAAACTACCCATTCCCCTAAGGTCCGTTCCCCCTGTGCATTGGGAGGACCTTCAAATTGCTGCACCCTGACTGGATAGGCCTCGGTCCGGGAAGAGTGCAAGGGCTGGCCTGGCTTCATCGGTGGGCTTAGATTAACCACCTCGCTTACTGCACCTTCAGGTTTGAGGTCCCGCAGATCAGGGTATAGCTGGGGGGCAGGGGTCTGATCAGTGGCTCGTAGCGCTTTGATGCAATCCGCCCCGTTTCTTAACCGGGTGTCTGTTCCCCTTGATTTGCAGATAGTCTGCAAATTGGTTGTTGAGAAGACTTCGTAGTTGGAAACAGAAGGAGCTGGGGTGAAGCAGGGAGAAGGGAGAGGTAGAGGTAGAGGCTGAGGCATAGATATAGAAGACACGGAAGGTACGTCAAGAGTGACATCACTAGCAGAAGAGACAGGTGCAGTTATACTTATCTCAGCCACTGTTGGTTGTTCGGGAACCCCAGCAGACCCTGATCCTGCCTGCCTTAGTAGAGTCAGCCATGAAAGAGCTTCCTCCACCTCTGACACCGGATCCTCCTGTTTTATTCCCTCTGGAGGCCAGGTATACATCACCTGGTTCTTCCGGACAGACACCAGTTTATGTATGCCCTACTTCCCTAATTGGATTGACCTGTGAAGCCATAGCTGTGCGATCTCTAGTTCTGACGCCTGCATCCGTGGTTCAAATTCAGAGATTAATTTTTCCCACCTCCATGCGTCAAATGTATCTTCCCGGGGAATTTCCCATCTGGTACCCTTCGACCATTTTTTCCATCTTTTGAGGGGTTCTGTAGACTCCCCCCCCCCAAACTCACCTTCATCAGCTGTGCAGCTGTCCTCACCCTGAAGAGGGCTGTTTCCCCCTCTCTCTTCATGGAGTGACTACTGCCCATCGTGACTAGTCACTGGTATATATCCCGCGTCCGGGTACCTGGTTTTTTTTTTATAATTTAAATATTTATTAATTTTTCATTTTAATTACATTTCATCATCACAATATAAATATATATATTGTGACAGTGTGGCGATCTGTCACCCAGGATTCTCACAAGGCAGGTTGAGGGGCTCCAGGGTAAGTGTTTGATACGGAGGAAAGTGGCTTTTCACTTTCCTCCTTTGTTTGTAAGGTCTGTTTTGGGATCTGGAGCCGGGAGATTTCAAAGAGATCTGGGAGGGATGAAATCTCCAATCCTGGGACCAGGTTTTGGGAATGGCCATTACACTGATTTCACAGGTGTGCATGGCTCTTTTGTAGGGTCAGGACCAGGGTTCAGGGCTCCACCCCGGCAGCTAGGAGTCAGCAGGGCTCCACCCCGGCAAACAGAGTCAGGAGGACTCCAGCCTGGCAGACGGGAGGTCTCTGCCTTGGAGGCAGGTGGAAGCCAGACTAGCTGTGTGCTAGTGGTCATAATTTGGGAAGAGTCTGCAGGAGACAGACAGTGAGCTGTGTAGCTGAAAGAGCCAGAAGGCTGAATTTGTTTGATCGTGGATACCCCTGTGTGGGAAGCATTTGTGTTATGTGAACTTTCTTTTGAATAAAATTGGGCCAAAAGGCCCTTAAAGAAGCGAGTTGCTGTGTGCTTTAACGAGAAGAGCTCTACCACTAGAAGCGAGTTCCCACATATGGTGGAGGATGCGGGCAGAAATGGAGATCCCAGCGATTTGAAGTAAGTTCATCAGTTATATGAACTGTTTGGTGCATAAGTCTGCACTATCTGTGTGTGCAGGTGAGGAGAACCTGCTAGTAAAAAGGACTTTGCTTTAAAGAGACAGTGTTCCATGGTATTGCTGAACTGTGTAACACACTGCTGTGTGCATGACTGCAAAGATGGGGCGGTCAAAACAGAAAAAGGAGGCAATGTTTGCTGAGATGAGAGAGAGAGCCCTGTGGCTAGGGGGTTATATACCGCATTCCCCAGCCAAGCTGGGAAATTTAGATGTGGGTGAATCTGCTGTGGACTGGTGCAAGCGGCAACTGGCAGCATTGAACCAACCTAAAAAGGAAAGCAAGCCAACCTTCACTGCAAGGAGTGAGCTTCAGGATGTTCGTACCTGGGAGAGGGGTGTTGTTGCCCCTGGCAACGCTGCTGCAGTTAAACCAGTAGCTGTTGTGAAAAATGTCAATGTGTCATGGCTTGAAAGCGGGTCCAGCAGAGAGAAGCCCAAGCTATTTGCAAGGAGAGGGGCTGACCAGAGGCCAGGACCAAGAGTGAAGGCCCATAGCAACACAGAGGAGGCCAGTCAGGCTGTCTGTGTACAGGGGGCTATGTCATATAAGGATCATGACAACTGGTATCAGGAGGAGCCAATACAGCGTGTTGGAAAGAGCCAGCAAAAATCTGCTTGGAGAGTGCAATCTCCCATGGCGACCGGAGAAAAAATATTGCCTGGAAGGAGGAGCTGCATTGGAGATGTGGCTCAGTATGCCAATAAAGAGAAGTGTAGAAATATACCCTGCGTGGAATGTGGTCAGTGGGGGCATGGGATCTTTTACTGTCCCAGACTCTGGAATACCGCTGATACTGGGCAAATGTCTACAACATCAAGCCCAGATTCTTGTTTGAAAATGTCAGCAACCACCTCTGGCAACAGGGAGGAAGTTCCTGTTGGGCCTGCAGGGGGTGCCAGAGAGTCCATGGAGCCTATGGGGGCATCTGTTACTTCACCTTGGGGCAAGGAAAAGGTTGCCAAGGAAAGTGCAGTTGAGGATGCATTTATGAGACAACGCACTCAATTGAAGATGGTGACACCTACTACTGTGGTGGGTAAGACTGTGTGTGATAAAACCATGGCTGGGACTGTCATGTTGAGAAGGACTGGTTATGAGACTGTCCATTCTGATGTAGGAGTGACCCCAGTTAGTTGGGCCACTGAATGTGCTTTTGAGAGTGACTTTTCCCTGTGCAGTGCCTTGTACAGTGGGGAGTTAGGGGTTAAAGTAAAGCCTGTGCATGGTTCTCAAAAAGAAAGTGATGTCACGAATGTGTGCCAGTCACAGGTTGGTAGTGGGATAGTACAGCCCACAAGAGCTAAAAATGCTAATGTTATTGATGAGAAATGTACTGCTGTTGGGAAAACCCTAAGCTCTTGCAGTGCAAAAGCTGTAATTAAAGACGGGTCATTTCCCATAGCAACTGGTGGTCAGACAGCACAGGTGTCCTTAGACATCTCCAGGGGTCTCCGTGTATTGGAGTCGGAGGTTACCCTGGACAACTGCGATGTCACTCTGGTGGAGCAGAGTGGAACTGCACCTTGTCATAGGAGTGTGTTGCTGCAGCCTAATATTACTGAAAGTGTTCAGGTGAACAGCGGGTTAATGCAGCCTGGCAAAAATGCAAATGTGTGGGTAATGCAGGAAGCACCACCAGAGCAAAGTGGTGGATGTGAGGTATTGCAACCTGTAGTTGGAAAACAGGTGTTACCCAAGTCTGATTTGATCCAGAGTGATTTGTGCAATGGATCTGCAACTAAGCCTGTCTATTCTTATGTGTCTCCTTGGGCAGATGGTTCGGTGCTGAGGAGCACTGGCGAATTGAGCACATATACAATGGATTGGGATAGTTGGAATAAAAGGCTAATCTCGTTGATAGATGAGGTTTTTATGCAAAAAAACAAGGTGGACACTGTTTCTGCTGTGCCAGCAGGAGGATCTATAGAACAGCCTATGGATAAGGGCGTGTATACAGCAGAGACTTTGTCTGTGACCCACAAAAGTGATGTTGGCATGGAGTGTCAAAATGATGTTGTCACTGGGAATGATCAGGGGCAGCTTGTGGATGCTGAGTCTGAGATGTTGAGAGTGAGCCCAGCACATGGCAGCGCTCTGGTGGAGCACCAGGCTGTGGTTCTCTCCAGCTTGGAGGAGGTTTCCCTGTAAAAATTTCAACTTCTCAAGTCTCAGCAGGTGAGTCTCTCAGCGTTCCCAGTGCCCTAAATATGGTCAGGAAGCTCTTAGGTTTAGAGTCAAGTGGTTGGGTTGTAACCAAAGTATTAAAGGAGATGCTTGAACTTTGGAATGTACAACCAATGTATAATGAGGTGCCTCCTCCACAGTCAGATGGTCTGGTACTGCGGAGTACCACTAGGTGGAGCACCGAATGGCTGGCTGTACAGATCAAAGGGAAACAAGAAAGTTGTTTGTTTTGGAATTTTTTGATGGTGTTAAAAGTTGTATCAGGGTATGCTGCTGGACTACCTGTCAATGTATTTGAGAGAAGTTTTGGAGAAATGGGAAATGAGTCAAAAAAGGTTTCACCTCCTAACAGCCAGGTGGGAAGCATTTCTGCTGCTATGGTCCAGGATGGTACTGGTCAGTTGTCAGTGAAGGGCGTGTTTACTGCACCATTGGACAAACCACATGAGATGGAAGGGCCGAGCATGGACCAGAGAACAGCAGAGATCCTGACCAGGGCTCAAACGGATGTGCATGAAGGAATCAGGGTTATTGGGCCAAAAAGAGGTTTATGTAGCAGGTCTGAAAAGACACCTGAAATACAGGGACAAATGGTATGTGAAAACTGGCAAAATGGATCAGAAGAGAGCTCATCTGTACAGGATTTGGATACAGATCCAAGTGGTGTAGAAAAAGTTAAAATGGTGGGACAGCCACCTGCAGATTGCATGACACCAGGTGAAGTGGCACCTTGTGTGGTTCCCGTGGGTGATGGCTGCCCTATGGTGTGTGTGCCCTCTGCAGACACTGTCCTAACTAATGCTGGAAAATGTATTGAAAGGTGTAATATTGACTGGAATATAACCGTTCATGGTAAACTGAATGCTGTGGTAATGAGTCATGCAGGTTTGATAGCTAGAGGTACAAGAAATCAGGGGGGTGGTCCTGGTACAAATACAGTAGAAATAGTTCCCCTACAGCCTTGGGACAGTAATACTGAGAGAGGTATTAGGAAACCTTGGAACCTGAAGCAAAGGGGCAGAAAAGTCAATAGAAAAGCCAGGGGGACCCCGTTAAGATCTCAGGAGAGAAAGTGGTTATGGAAATGCACTCGGAAAAAGAATAGGGAAGGTCTGAGTAGAGCCCATAGCAGAGTGACAATGGGGCTTGGGGAGAGACACCAAAGGAGTCATTGGGTAGAGTTCCCCTTTAGGAAAGGTATGGTCAGACCAGATTGGACCCCTGTAAGTGAGAGCTGGCACAGAAGTGCCAGAAGATATAAGTTGTGTGTTCTGCCGCCTACGGGATCAAAACAAAGGGGGGGATATGTGACAGTGTGGCGATCTGTCACCCAGGATTCTCAACAAGGCAGGTTGAGGGGCTCCAGGGTAAGTGTTTGATACGGAGGAAAGTGGCTTTTCACTTTCCTCCTTTGTTTGTAAGGTCTGTTTTGGGATCTGGAGCCGGGAGATTTCAAAGAGATCTGGGAGGGATGAAATCTCCAATCCTGGGACCAGGTTTTGGGAATGGCCATTACACTGATTGCACAGGTGTGCATGGCTCTTTTGTAGGGTCAGGACCAGGGTTCAGGGCTCCACCCCGGCAGCTTGGAGTCAGCAGGGCTCCACCCCGGCAAACAGAGTCAGGAGGGCTCCAGCCTGGCAGACGGGAGGTCTCTGCCTTGGAGGCAGGTGGAAGCCAGACTAGCTGTGTGCTAGTGGTCATAATTTGGGAAGAGTCTGCAGGAGACAGACAGTGAGCTGTGTAGCTGAAAGAGCCAGAAGGCTGAATTTGTTTGATCGTGGATACCCCTGTGTGGGAAGCATTTGTGTTATGTGAACTTTCTTTTGAATAAAATTGGGCCAAAAGGCCCTTAAAGAAGCGAGTTGCTGTGTGCTTTAACGAGAAGAGCTCTACCACTAGAAGCGAGTTCACACAATATATATAAATATATTCTATAATATTATATTATCCAACATTTATACTTTATATACTCTATGCTACATTTCCCTCCTACCTCCGCCCCCCACCCCATATCCCCTCTGCCTATTCTACCTTTTATTTCAAATAGTTTTTATTGAAATTATCAGTATCAAAAACAGGGTAACATCATATAGAAACATTATAGTACAAGGTTCACAAAAACAAGTGTACAATCTATGAGCTGAGTGGAGAGGTAGTAGATCCCCACCACACGGCCGGGGACCTATTGATCGTAATCATGCTTACATGAGAGGTATGCTCGTGGTATCTGAACCTTGTGGAAAAACGTAACACATTTGAAACTAGGTAGGGGTGGAAAAAGGGGGTTAGGAAGAATATGGGAGGGAGGGAGGGAGCACCAATAAGCTACGGGTATAAGATCCAGTAGGAGTTGGGATTAGTAATCAGGTGAGTGAGCAATTGGGATGTTTTAACCAACGAGACCATTGAGATATGAATTTATGATAAGTGGAGTTTCGGAGAGCCGTTCTTCGTTCCATCTCACATTGTAAATTGAGATCAACAAGAAGACGGGACAATAAGGGAGGTGACGTAGACCGCCATAGTTTAATAATGTTTATCTTTGCTGCTGCCAGGATGTGTACTATAATAGTGCGTGAGCGTATGGGGAATTTTTCTATCGTTAAATGAAGGAGGGCTAGATCAGGATTTGGGGTCATTGGTGAATCTATAATTGAAGAAATTATTTGGAATACTTTATTCCAATACGACTTGACGGATTTACATGACCATAGCAAGTGGAAAAGTGAGCCAGTTTCGCCACACTGTCTCCAACAGGCTTGTGATTGCTGTGGGTAGTATACAGATAGTTTAGCAGGGGTTAAATAGCATTGGTGGAGAATTTTCAGGTATGATTCCCAATGTGAACTACACTTGGAGGCTTTGCATGTGATGGTAAACGCTGTTTGCCAGGATTGTGTGGATGTTGGGAGAAGTAAATTCCTCTCCCAGTTAGTCAGAGAGGACGTTTGGGTTATGAATTGCGCTTCAATTAGTAAAGTATAGAACGTGGATATTCCCTTCTTTGGATATATAGTCCTATGTAAGAAGTGGTGGGCAGTAGCTGGAAAGTCTATTTCAAGTGGTATGTTTGTTTTATGGAGCAAGTGTGTTATTCGCAAAAAAGTGAATCGCTCTTTATCAGGGAGATTGAATCTCTCTTGGAGGGTCTGAAAAGAGTCTGGTTTTTGCAGATTGTAGATATCTTGGATATGATATATACCGCACGCTTGCCAAGATGTCAAGTTCAATTGGGGGGGAAATAAATGTAGAGATGATAATGGGGTAGGGATTCGTAGGTTAGTTTTGTGGGAATGCGTATAGGTCAAGAAGTCACGCCAAACCATCATAGAGGCCTGGATACATGGATGTGTATGCAGAGGTCTAGTTTGATCTACATAGGGCGTGAAAAGTAGGTCTCTTAATGTGCCTGGCGAGTATAGGGAGGTTTCCATGATAGTCCAGGTTTTGTCTAGAGTAGGGTGCCACCAGTAGAAGAGCTGGTCTAGTAAGACCGCTTGGTAATAGGATTTTAGATGCGGGAGACCGGCTCCCCCTCTGGAGGGCGGACGTATCAGGAGGTTTGTGGTGCACCTCGGCCGTTTGGAGAGCCATATAAAGTTATTCAGAATTTTTTGAAGTGAGGAAAAGAAGGAGGAGGGAATAGGGATGGGCAGCGTACGGAAGATATATAATATTTTAGGCAATATGCACATTTTGATAGTCGCTATTCTGCCTAACATTGATAAAGTAGCCGTACGTAGGTTTCTAAGCTCCTGTGGAATTGTATCTAGTAGCGGTTTAAAATTAGCTGCATAGAGTTGATTAGTGTTGGCAGACAGTTTAATCCCCAGGTAGGGGATATTATGTTTTTCCCATTTAAAAGGGAATCGTTTGGTAAGCAGGTTTTGGAGTGGAGCAGGAGTGTACAGGTTTAAGACTTGGGTTCGTTGAGCTTATAGTATGAAACGTCCGTGTATGTTTGTATGTGGGTGCGTATTGCGGTAAGTGATTTATAGGGGTTTGTGATCATTAGAATAATGTCATCTGCAAAGAGACTGATTTTGTGTTCGTGTTTAAGGAATTTGATTCCTGAGAAACTGGGGTAATTTCTGAGGTTGGATGCCAGTGGTTCAATGAGTAAAGCGAAGATTATGGGGGAAAGGGGGCATCCCTGTCTAGTTCCGTTAGAGATTTGGAACGGTTGCGAGAGTGTGCCGTTGGTGAGAACTCTAGCGGAGGGTTTGGAGTATAGGGACAAAATTGCAGATAGCATCCAATCCGTAATTCCAAATTTTTGGAAGGTAAGCGTCATAAATTGCCAGTGAATGCGGTCAAATGCTTTTTCTGCGTCAAGTGATAAGAGGAGTGAGGGTTGATTGTCTGTTTCAAGGTGGTGTAGTAGTGATATGATTCGTCGCGTCGCGTCAGGGGCCTGTCTGCCTGGTATGAATCCTACTTGGTCAGGGTGGATTAGGATGGGAAGGTATGGAAGCAGTCGTTGAGCTATTATCTTGGCATATATTTTTAGGTCTGTGTTAAGCAGAGAAATTGGTCTATAGTTTTGAACTAATTGGGTGTCTTTACCTGGTTTCGGGATAGTAGTAATTATTGATTGAAGCATATCAGAGGGAAATTCCCCTTTAGAGGCAACAAAGTTATAGAGAACCGAGAGGTGTGGTTTGAGATGGGGTGCGAACGTCTTATAGTATTCATTGGTGAAGCCGTCATTACCTGGTGATTTGTTCAAGGGGAGCTTGTTTATGGTTTTCTCGATCTCAGTAGGCGAAATCGGCACAGATAGGGAGGCCAATTGGGAAGGTGTAAGAGAAGGGAGATTGGTATGTTGTAGGAAATTTTCAATCGATGGGGTTGTTGGTTGGGTCGTGTTTGGATCGTCTTTTATATTGTATAGCGCTTGATAGTAACACGCAAACGCATTAGCTATGTCTTGTGGATTGGTCAATGGAGTATGTGAGATTGGGTGTTGGATCGTGGGGATTTTGTTTTTAAGCCGTTTTTGTTTGATGATTTTGGTAAGAAGAGAGTTTGATTTATTGCCTAGCGCATAAAATTGCGATTTGGTTTTTTGGAGGTTTGTGTCATAAGTGTGCAATAAAATAGTACATAGTGCATTCCTATCTCGGGTTAAGGCCGCGGTCGTGGTGGGGTTCGGATTTTGTTTGTTATTGTCTTCGTTTTTGCGTATAGAGGTGAGGAGTTGGTCAATTTGTTGTGAGCGTTGTTTTTTAATGCGAGAATTTAGTTGGATGAGGATACCTCTCATATAAGCTTTATATGTTAACCAAAGCGTGGTGATAGAGATATCCGGGGTGCTGTTAGTTTCAAAAAAGAGGTGATGAGCATCTAATATAAATTTTTGGTTTTCCGGGAGTTTCAAAAGTGTAGAATTCAGTCTCCAAATAGGTGGGATCGCTGAGCGTTGGGTATCGTCTAAGGATATTCTGATCGGAGCATGGTCGGACCAAGTTATAGTACCAATGTTGGATGAGGACACGTGTTGTAAAGTCCATTTGTCAGTGACGAACATGTCAATTCTAGAATACGAGAGATGTGGGGGTGAGAAGTAGGTGTAGTCTCTCTGCGAGCCATGTTGGCATCTCCAGATGTCGTATAGGTCATGGTCATGTAATAAACAGTTGAGATCAAGGCTGGTGTGTTTCTTGTTAGAAGATGAGTCTAGGAGTGAATTACTAAGAACATTAAAGTCTCCGCCAATAATGAGTCTACCTCGTTTGTGTTGGGAGATGAGATTGAAGAGCTTGCGATAAAATCTTATTTGTTTGCTATTTGGTCCATAAATGTTCACCAAGGTATAGGTAATCTCGTTAATTTTGCATATCAAAATAAGGTATCGCCCTTGTGGGTCGATTATGGTGGAGGTAGATTGGAACGAGAGAGCGTCATTAACAGCGATAATAACTCCGTTCTTCTTTTTAACATTTGTTGCCATAAATTGTTGAGAGAAACGGTGAAGATACAGTTTAGGGGTCTTGTCTGTGGCGAAGTGGGATTCTTGTATAAAAAGTAGGTCAGTTTGAGATCTTCGGATTTCTTTTGATAGCATCGATCTCTTAAATGGGGAATTGAGGCCTCGTACGTCAAGAGATGTGATGGTAATCATTTATAAACGAATTTGCGGAGTATGTAGATATCTGGAGTGTTCTTTGGCAGTATTCGGGGTCAAGAGATCTAAATCCGGTGTCCGAAATATATAACTGGTGGTGCCACGGTAGGGAGCAGGTGGGAAGGAAAGGAACAACAGTAAAAAAACTCTTGCGTATAATGCAAGTAACCAATGTAGCTAGGATAGCTACTTCAAAAATGGGGGAATCAGACAGGTTTTGACCTCCAGAAGGGTCATACCTACAGAAAATTTTGAAAATGAGAGTCATTGGGTATAGGCCGATCGCCAGAAAAAGGGGTGTTCAAAAGGAGCCTCCAGGGAACAATATAAACATGTGTATCGCGGCTTGTGCCGCTAGGCCCTTCAGGTCGCTTCCATGTTTTGAACGGAACCAGGGTTGTTCTTCTGTGGATCTGCAGGCAATATGCTCCAGGCCTAAAGAAAGTCCAAGCCAGCCTCCAAATTTTTAATGGTATAAACTCTGCCTTGGTGTCGTACTATTAATTTTGTTGGGAAGCCCCATTGATAGGCCATATTATGATTTCTGAGTGCTTTTGTAATTGATATCATTTTCTTCCTATTGGAAAGTGTGGCCTTGGATAGATCAGCATAGAGACGCAGATTCGTATGAGAGGGTGGAAGTGGAGGTGGATTTCTAGTGGCCATCATAATTCTCTCCTTAATATGGTAGAAATGTAAGCGGAAGAGCAGATCTCTAGGGATGGATGCTGACAGGAATGAAGGTTTAGGAAGTCGATGTGCGCGATCAATCGTGGCCTCAACTTCAGAGAGTGTTGGGATTAAAAGCTTGAGAAAGTGTTGCAGATATGGCAATAACGCGTCGGTAGACACTGTTTCTGGAATCCCTCTGAATTTGATATTATTACGGCGTGATCTGTCCTCCATGTCAGCTAATTTTAAGTTGATTTGCTCGATGTCCGATACGTGGTCTGTATGAGCATCAATCAGATCATTGTGCGCTTCTATGATGTCTGCTATATTGGTCTCAATGTGGCGGATTCTGCGTTCCTGTCTTTGTACCAAAGCAGTAATTTGGGTCAATGGCGCAGATATATCATTGTGTAAGGTCTGGCGCAGTGATGTCAGCATGTTTTTTTCATGCAGATTTCAGTCAGTGGTTGGTCAGACGCTGGAAATGCGTCTATATCGGGCAAGGAGGGGTGTGGTGGCTGAGGTGGAAGGTTTAGGGCCTGGTGCGTGTCGTCAGAGTCACTCTCTAGCCGTGGCCGTGATTTTGCTGGGCTGCAGGTTTTGGGTGACAGTGGGGGTGACAACTCACCAGGGTCCCCTGGATAAAGCTGGTGCTGCAGCCTGGGATCCACACTCTGGGACCTGTAGTCCTCCTCCTGTTCATTGCTGCCTCCTCGCACGTTTGTATGGCGGCCGCCATCTTGGTTTCCCGGCATAACGGCCGGGAAGAAGTTTGTAAGCTTCCCTGGCTGCCCCGGACTCTTTTTCCGGGCATGTCTAGTGGGCTGCAGGCACACTCCGGGAGCTGCCGTGTGCCGTTGGATTTCCCTGGGGTCTGAGTGAGCCGCTTCAGTGCTGGCGGGTGGACGGAGCGGGAGCTATCGCGCGTCCATCCTCGAGCCGGCCGCGCATGCGCCCCCCCTATTCTACCTTTTCTCTGCGTCTTCTTATATCAGCAAGTGAAATTTTTCTGTTGTTTTCTTTATTCTTTCCTATACTTCATATATAATCTAGCTTTTTCCCAGTTCTCCCATTTCCCACAGAAAACCTCCATCTTATCTTCTTGGGTATGACACAACCTTTCCATCTTTTTTATCTGCTCAACTCTTTCAATCCAGTCCTCTTCCCTTGGTGCCTCTATTCGCCGCCAGAACTTGGGTATCAGGGCTTTTGCAGCATTTATATAGTACCATATCCCTGATTTTTTATATTTATTTACTGTTATTAGAGATGAGCAAATCGAGCATGACGAAGTGGAATTCGTTCCGAAGATTTGGAAAAATTCTATTCGCGACGAATCCGAAGATTAGCAAACTTCGGATGCACGAATCGAATTTTCCCAAAAATGGCGGCGACATGTGTGGCGACGGAGAAAATGGACAGAGAAGATGGGGTGGGGATCTCTGGGAAGGCGCGCAGACAAGGCGCGCTGACCCATAATGCATTCATGACATGTGATCGCATTAGCCAATCAGCAGCCAGCCAGCACTGTGTAATGGTGGAGCTATAAATCGCGGCCATCTTAGAATTCTCCATTAGCCTCCGGTCATTCAAGAGAGACAGACCTGTGTGTATTAAGGGACAGAGTTAGGGCCACAGAGACTTTAGGGCCACAGAATCGTTACTCAGGGACACAGAATCGTTACTCAGGGACACAGAATCGTTACTTAGGGCCACAGCTATCAAAGAATCGAAAATTTAAAGTGACATACACCCTTTTTTTTTTTGGTGGCTGTCGTGCACAGTTGGTGCTGCAGTTTGCCGATTCTGCAAAATAAACTGACTTTCTGCTTCACAACCACTATTGTACGTTCAAAGAGTTAAATCCATTTACACGCCGGCTGGCGGTAATATTTTTTGGGTGATTAGTGCATTCCAGTGACATAAACGTACAGTTTCCAGCCAACGGCAAGCTGCAATTGACCGATTGTGTACAATAAACTGACTTTCTGCTTCACAACCACTATTGTACGTTCAAAGAGTTAAATCCATATACACGCCGGCTGGCGGTAATATTTTTTGGGTGATTAGTGCATTCCAGTGACAGAAACGTACAGTTTCCAGCCAACGGCAAGCTGCAATTGACCGATTGTGCTAAATAAACTGACTTTCTGCTTCATGACCACTATTGTACGTTCAAAGAGTTAAATCCATTTACACGCCGGCTGGCGGTAATATTTTTTGGGTGATTAGTGCATTCCAGTGACAGAAACGTACAGTTTCCAGCCAACGGCAAGCTGCAATTGACCGATTTGTGCTAAATAAACTGACTTTCTGCTTCACAACCACTATTGTACGTTCAAAGAGTTAAATCCATATACACGCCGGGTGGCGGTAATATTTTTTGGGTGATTAGTGCATTCCAGTGACATAAACGTACAGTTTCCAGCCAACGGCAAGCTGCAATTGACCGATTGTGCTAAATAAACTGACTTTCTGCTTCACAACCACTATTGTACGTTCAAAGAGTTACCGTATTTGCCGGCGTATAAGACGACTTTTTGACCCTTGAAAATCTTCTCAAAAGTCGGGGGTCGTCTTATACGCCGGTACACATGTTAGGGGGGCTGCGGCATTAAGTACAGGGGTTTGCAGGGGCTGATGTCTCTTACCTGGATCCAGTCCCACGACGATCCGGTCCAGGAAGCACGGCGTCTCCTTCAGTTAGGCCACTGGATGTTCGTGCGGCTGCTCGGCTCCGCCTCCTCACCGGTGATTGGCCACCAGAACTGTAGCTCGGGAAAGGCACACAGGCGGCCAATCACCGGCGAGGGGGCGGAGCCGAGCGGCCCCGCGAAAATTGAGTGCCGGAGCAGCAGGTAAGTGTTCTGTGTAGAGGTGCTGCTGCAACCACATATGCTGGCTGCAGCAGCACCATACGAGAACAGGGTCAGCAAGTCTCAGTGGGAGGAATAGTGCCCCATCATTGGTGTCACTGATACCAATGATGGGGCACTATTCCTCCCACTGATACCAACGATGGGGCACTATTCCTCCCACTGACACCAACGATGGGGCACTATTCCTCCCCCCCACTGACACCAACGATGGGGCACTATTCCCCCCCCACTGACACCAACGATGGGGCACTATTCCACCCCCCACTGACACCAATGATGGGGCACTATTCCACCCCTCACTGACACCAATGATGGGACACCATTCCTCCCACTGACATCAATGATGGGGCACTATTCCTCCCACTGACACCAGTGATGGGGCACTATTCCTGCCACTGATACCAATGATGGGGCACCTATTCCCCCCACTGATACCAATGATGGGGCACTATTCCTCCCACTGATACCAATGATGGGGCACTATTCCTGCCACTGATACCAATGATGGGGCACTATTCCTGCCACTGACACCAATGATGGAGCACTATTCCTCCACTGATACTAATGATAGGGCACTATTCCTGCCACTAATGCCAATGATGGGGCACTATTCCTGCCACTAATACCAATGATGGGGCACTATTCCTCCCACTGACATCAATGATGGGGCACTATTCCTCCCACTGATACCAATGATGGGGCACTATTCCTCCCACTGATACCAATGATGGGGCACTATTCCTTCCACTGATACCAATGATGGGGCACTATTCCTCCCACTGACACCAATGATGGGGCACTATTCCTCCCACTGACATCAATGATGGGGCACTATTCCTCCCACTGGTGTGCATTGGAAGAGGGGTAGTCTTATACGGCGAGTATAGCCCAAACACTACATTTTAGCAGGAAAAGTAGGGGGGTCGTCTTATACGCCCAGTCGTCTTATACGCCGGCAAATACGGTAGATCCATTTACACGCCGGGTGGCGGTAATATTTTTTGGGTGATTAGTGCATTCCAGTGACATAAACGTACAGTTTCCAGCCAACGGCAAGCTGCAATTGACCGATTGTGCTAAATAAACTGACTTTCTGCTTCACAACCACTATTGTACGTTCAAAGAGTTAAATCCATATACACGCCGGCTGGCGGTAATATTTTTTGGGTGATTAGTGCATTCCAGTGACAGAAACGTACAGTTTCCAGCCAACGGCAAGCTGCAATTGACCGATTGTGCTAAATAAACTGACTTTCTGCTTCATGACCACTATTGTACGTTCAAAGAGTTAAATCCATTTACACGCCGGCTGGCGGTAATATTTTTTGGGTGATTAGTGCATTCCAGTGACAGAAACGTACAGTTTCCAGCCAACGGCAAGCTGCAATTGACCGATTTGTGCTAAATAAACTGACTTTCTGCTTCACAACCACTATTGTACGTTCAAAGAGTTAAATCCATATACACGCCGGGTGGCGGTAATATTTTTTGGGTGATTAGTGCATTCCAGTGACATAAACGTACAGTTTCCAGCCAACGGCAAGCTGCAATTGACCGATTGTGCTAAATAAACTGACTTTCTGCTTCACAACCACTATTGTACGTTCAAAGAGTTACCGTATTTGCCGGCGTATAAGACGACTTTTTGACCCTTGAAAATCTTCTCAAAAGTCGGGGGTCGTCTTATACGCCGGTACACATGTTAGGGGGGCTGCGGCATTAAGTACAGGGGTTTGCAGGGGCTGATGTCTCTTACCTGGATCCAGTCCCACGACGATCCGGTCCAGGAAGCACGGCGTCTCCTTCAGTTAGGCCACTGGATGTTCGTGCGGCTGCTCGGCTCCGCCTCCTCACCGGTGATTGGCCACCAGAACTGTAGCTCGGGAAAGGCACACAGGCGGCCAATCACCGGCGAGGGGGCGGAGCCGAGCGGCCCCGCGAAAATTGAGTGCCGGAGCAGCAGGTAAGTGTTCTGTGTAGAGGTGCTGCTGCAACCACATATGCTGGCTGCAGCAGCACCATACGAGAACAGGGTCAGCAAGTCTCAGTGGGAGGAATAGTGCCCCATCATTGGTGTCACTGATACCAATGATGGGGCACTATTCCTCCCACTGATACCAACGATGGGGCACTATTCCTCCCACTGACACCAACGATGGGGCACTATTCCTCCCCCCCACTGACACCAACGATGGGGCACTATTCCCCCCCCCACTGACACCAACGATGGGGCACTATTCCACCCCCCACTGACACCAATGATGGGGCACTATTCCACCCCTCACTGACACCAATGATGGGACACCATTCCTCCCACTGACATCAATGATGGGGCACTATTCCTCCCACTGACACCAGTGATGGGGCACTATTCCTGCCACTGATACCAATGATGGGGCACCTATTCCCCCCACTGATACCAATGATGGGGCACTATTCCTCCCACTGATACCAATGATGGGGCACTATTCCTGCCACTGATACCAATGATGGGGCACTATTCCTGCCACTGACACCAATGATGGAGCACTATTCCTCCACTGATACTAATGATAGGGCACTATTCCTGCCACTAATGCCAATGATGGGGCACTATTCCTGCCACTAATACCAATGATGGGGCACTATTCCTCCCACTGACATCAATGATGGGGCACTATTCCTCCCACTGATACCAATGATGGGGCACTATTCCTCCCACTGATACCAATGATGGGGCACTATTCCTTCCACTGATACCAATGATGGGGCACTATTCCTCCCACTGACACCAATGATGGGGCACTATTCCTCCCACTGACATCAATGATGGGGCACTATTCCTCCCACTGGTGTGCATTGGAAGAGGGGTAGTCTTATACGGCGAGTATAGCCCAAACACTACATTTTAGCAGGAAAAGTAGGGGGGTCGTCTTATACGCCCAGTCGTCTTATACGCCGGCAAATACGGTAGATCCATTTACACGCCGGCTGGCGGTAATATTTTTTGGGTGATTAGTGCATTCCAGTGACAGAAACGTACAGTTTCCAGCCAACGGCAAGCTGCAATTGACCGATTGTGTACAATAAACTGACTTTCTGCTTCACAACCACTATTGTACGTTCAAAGAGTTAGATCCATTTACACGCCGGGTGGCGGTAATATTTTTTGGGTGATTAGTGCATTCCAGTGACATAAACGTACAGTTTCCAGCCAACGGCAAGCTGCAATTGACCGATTGTGCTAAATAAACTGACTTTCTGCTTCACAACCACTATTGTACGTTCAAAGAGTTAAATCCATTTACACGCCGGCTGGCGGTAATATTTTTTGGGTGATTAGTGCATTCCAGTGACAGAAACGTACAGTTTCCAGCCAACGGCAAGCTGCAATTGACCGATTGTGTACAATAAACTGACTTTCTGCTTCACAACCACTATTGTACATTCAAAGAGTTAAATCCATATACACGCCGGGTGGCGGTAATATTTTTTGGGTGATTAGTGCATTCCAGTGACATAAACGTACAGTTTCCAGCCAACGGCAAGCTGCAATTGATCGATTGTGTACAATAAACTGACTTTCTGCTTCACAACCACTATTGTACGTTCAAAGAGTTAAATCCATTTACACGCCGGCTGGCGGTAATATTTTTTGGGTGATTAGTGCATTCTAGTGACATAAACGTACAGTTTACAGCCAACGGCAAGCTGCAATTGACCGATTGTGTACAATAAACTGACTTTCTGCTTCACAACCACTATTGTACGTTCAAAGAGTTAAATCCATTTACACGCCGGCTGGCGGTAATATTTTTTGGGTGATTAGTGCATTCCAGTGACCTAAACGTACAGTTTCCAGCCAACGGCAAGCTGCAATTGACCGATTGTGCTAAATAAACTGACTTTCTGCTTCACAACCACTATTGTACGTTCAAAGAGTTAAATCCATATACACGCCGGGTGGCGGTAATATTTTTTGGGTGATTAGTGCATTCCAGTGACATAAACGTACAGTTTCCAGCCAACGGCAAGCTGCAATTGACCGATTGTGTACAATAAACTGACTTTCTGCTTCACAACCACTATTGTACGTTCAAAGAGTTAAATCCATATACACGCCGGGTGGCGGTAATATTTTTTGTGTGATTAGTGCATTCCAGTGACATAAACGTACAGTTTCCAGCCAACGGCAAGCTGCAATTGACCGATTGTGCTAAATAAACTGACTTTCTGCTTCACAACCACTATTGTACGTTCAAAGAGTTAAATCCGGTTTTATTTTTGGGGTGCTTTTTGAATTAAAGAGTATGTCAGACAACACGCAGAGGAGTGGCAGAGGAGGCAATGTTTCAGGAGCAAGCAGATGTGGCAGCAGAGGAAGGGGTCGAGGCAGCACTAGTCGCAGCCAGAGGCCCGTGCTCCCGGTGTCATCCAGCGGTCGTGTCTCCACCGACAACCCTGCCGTCATCGATTGGTTGACTCGGTCGTCTTCCTCTTCCCAGGTCACCTCTGACACCTACAGCTAACGGTCGGTGGGTACGTCAGACACAACCGTTAGTTGGCATGGCCCGGGAGCAAGCCCACTGAAATCACGTGTCCTCGACCTGCCCCTGTCCTTTGGTGTTCCCTCACCAAGCGAAGTATCGCATGCTGTGGGCTCAGCCCCACTGTACAGTGAGGAAGAGCTAACAGAGGGCGGTCAGGAACGGGGGGAGACATCCGCCTCTTCAGCAGCCAGGCGAAGAAGTACTGGCGAGGAGAGTGGCTCGGTAGCCGGTCTAGAGACAGGTCTGTCTCCTGACCCACACGCAGCCGAGGGGGCTAGTAGTGACGCGGAGACCCTAATTGATGATGATGAGGCTGATCGCACTTGGCAGCCTCGTCATCATCAGGCTATTGCTTCCGCATCATCAGGAGAAGAGGGTGCCAGCTTGCCAGCGAGCAAAACAGTCGGTGGGTTGCCCAGGAGGCAGCAGGGTGGCAGCAGTGTCAGTGGAGCCAAACGGCCACGGAGTAGAGCACCAGCTCCACCGCAGCCTACCACCACGGCCAGTAGTGGTGCCGGTGTGCACGGAGGAAGTAGCAGTCAGCCAGTGAGGAGTAGCGGGGGCAAAGTTTCCTACTCGGCGGTGTGGCAATTTTTCGTCAAGCCGCCCGAGGAAGTAAACGTAGCCGTATGTCGACTATGTGGCCAGAAAGTCAAGCGTGGCCAGGGGGCCAATGTTGGGACTACAGCGTTGCGTCAGCATATGCAGCATCGCCATTCGGTGGCCTGGGAAAACCGTGATAAAGATACGGCGGTTCTGCCTGCCCCAGCCCCCGCTCCATCACCCGCTCCGTTACTTGCTCCGTCACCCGACGTCAATCGCCCTCTATCAGCCAGTCAAGGCTCCAACACCTCTGCTGAGGGGAGTTGTCGCTCGTTGGCATCTTCCGCTCGTTCAGATGCTCCTTCTCCTGCTACTCCTCTTCACGGATTCCGTCAGCAGTCTTTCTTGGAATTCGTTTCCAAGAGACAACAGTTTGCGAGCACGCACCCGACGGTGCAGAAGCTGAACGTCCTCCTGTCCAAGTTGCTGGTGCTGCAGTCCCTCCCTTTCCAAGTGGTGGACTCAGCACCTTTCCGAGAAATGATGGCTTGTGCCGAGCCGCGGTGGAGAGTGCCAAGCCGGCATTTCTTTGCCAAAAAGGCAGTGCCAGCCCTGCATTCACATGTAGAAGAGATGGTGGGCCAGTCTTTGAGCATGTTGGTCTCTGCCAAAGTGCACGGCAGCGCCGACGTGTGGAGCTGTAACTACGGTCAGGGACAGTACATGTCATTTACGGCCCACTGGGTGAACGTGGTGCCGGCACAGCCGCACCAGCAACTTGGACAGGTCCCGCCGCTTTTGCCTCCACGTTTGCACGTCCTTGGTCCAGCAAAGATGTCCGCCTCTACCACCTCTTCTTCCGCCGTGAACTCAGCCGCCACCCCCGTGCCAAGTCCCATTACCCGACCGGCATATCACATGTGCAGGGCGCAACGGTGTCACGCTGTGCTGCACCTGGTATGCCTTGGCGAACGTAGTCACACAGGGGAGGAACTTCTGAGTGTAATGAACAGAGAAATCGACAGATGGCTGTCTCCGCGCAAACTGAAAATCGGAACCATGTTGACCGACAACGGAAAGAACATGGTGTCTGCTCTGCGTCAAGGAAGGTTGTGCCATGCGCCATGCATGGCTCACGTGTTCAATCTGGTTGTCAAGCGGTTCCTAAAATCCACCATCCCACTGCAAGACATCCTTAAAATGTCACGTAAACTTTGCATGCATTTCAGCCATTCCTACACCGCAAAGCACACCCTCCTTGAGCTGCAGCGGCAGAACGGAATTCCACAGCATCGCCTGATCTGCGACGTTGCAACAAGGTGGAATTCAACCCTACATATGTTAGACCGCCTTTACGAACAGCGAAAGGCCATCACCGATTTCCTGATGTTACAAGCGGATAAAGGTACTCCCCTGTGTAACTTAGATGTCAGCCATTGGCAGCTCATGCGTGACACCTGCCGCTTGCTCAGGCCCTTTGAGGAGGCCACGCTATTCGTGAGTCGGCAGGACTATGGGATGAACGACGTCATTCCTCTGTTGCACGTCCTGGAACAAATGCTGTTAACAATGGCTGGTCAGGGTGCGGTAGACGTGGCGCACAGATCTCAACGCCACATGACCCCTGTGGGGGCAGGACAGGAAGAAGAGGAAGAGGTAGAGGAGGACATTGGTGCTCAGGAATTATTGAGTGAAATGGGTGGTTTTTCCACTCAGCGGACAGGAGTGGAGGAGCAGGAGCATCTGGTAGAGGAGGAGGAGGAGGAGGAGACAGAGGACCCAGACGCACCGTGGCAGTATGCTGTGGAGATGGAGGCAGGGAGTCCCTCGCATTCCTTGGCACAAATGGCCCATAGCATGCTCGGTTGCTTGCGTAGCGACAGCCGAATAATAACCATCAGACAGAGGGATGACTTTTGGCTGTCCACCTTGTTGGACCCTCGCTACCGTTCAAAAATGATGGCCTTTTTCACACCTGCTGAGAGGGAGGCCTTGATAGTCGTCTCCCCACACTGCTGCTGGGGGGACTTTTTAACTTAGGCCTGTGTATGGCCTTCAATTGAAGCTGCTTCCGCTCCGCCACTCTGCCATTGGACTCTTGATAGTCGTCTCCCCACGCTGCTGCTGGGGGGACTTTTTAACATAGGCCTCTGTATGGCCTTTAATTGAAGCTGCTTACGCTCCGCCACTCTGCCATGGGCCTCTTGGGTATCCCAGAAGCTGCTCAGCGGGTCAGGGCAATAAAGCTCCCGGTTCGCAGGTTGTTCCGTCTTATGGATGGAAGTACGACGGTATATGATCTTCTTCGCACCCACGGCATCACCTCATAGAATCTCTGCATTGCATCTGCAATCACAACGCTGACTTCCCGGATCGCCACTCAGCCATTGGACTCTTGATAGTCGTCTCCCCACACTGCTGCTGGGGGGAATTTTTAACCTAGGCCTGTGTATGGCCTTCAATTGAAGCTGCTTCCGCTCCGCCACTCTGCCATTGGACTCTTGATAGTCGTCTCCCCACGCTGCTGCTGGGGGGACTTTTTAACATAGGCCTCTGTATGGCCTTTAATTGAAGCTGCTTACGCTCCGCCACTCTGCCATGGGCCTCTTGGGTATCCCAGAAGCTGCTCAGCGGGTCAGGGCAATAAAGCTCCCGGTTCGCAGGTTGTTCCGTCTTATGGATGGAAGTACGACGGTATATGATCTTCTTCGCACCCACGGCATCACCTCATAGAATCTCTGCATTGCATCTGCAATCACAACGCTGACTTCCCGGATCGCCACTCAGCCATTGGACTCTTGATAGTCGTCTCCCCACACTGCTGCTGGGGGGACTTTTTAACCTAGGCCTGTGTATGGCCTTCAATTGAAGCTACTTCCGCTCCGCCACTCTGCCATTGGACTCTTGATAGTCGTCTCCCCACGCTGCTGCTGGGGGGACTTTTTAACATAGGCCTCTGTATGGCCTTTAATTGAAGCTGCTTACGCTCCGCCACTCTGCCATGGGCCTCTTGGGTATCCCAGAAGCTGCTCAGCGGGTCAGGGCAATAAAGCTCCCGGTTCGCATGTTGTTCCGTCTTATGGATGGAAGTACGACGGTATATGATCTTCTTCGCACCCACGGCATTACTTCGTAGAATTTCTGCATTGCATCTGCAATCACAACGCTGACTTCCCGGATCGCCACTCAGCCATTGGACTCTTGATAGTCGTCTCCCCACGCTGCTGCTGGGGGGACTTTTTAACATAGGCCTCTGTATGGCCTTTAATTGAAGCTGCTTACGCTCCGCCACTCTGCCATGGGCCTCTTGGGTATCCCAGAAGCTGCTCAGCGGGTCAGGGCAATAAAGCTCCCGGTTCACAGGTTGTTCCGTCTTATGGATGGAAGTACGACAGTATATGATCTTCTTCGCACCCACGGCATCACCTCATAGAATTTCTGCATTGCATCTGCAATCACAACGCTGACTTCCCGGATCGCCACTCAGCCATTGGACTCTTGATAGTCGTCTCCCCACACTGCTGCTGGGGGGACTTTTTAACTTAGGCCTGTGTATGGCCTTCAATTGAAGCTGCTTCCGCTCCGCCACTCTGCCATTGGACTCTTGATAGTCGTCTCCCCACGCTGCTGCTGGGGGGACTTTTTAACATAGGCCTCTGTATGGCCTTTAATTGAAGCTGCTTACGCTCCGCCACTCTGCCATGGGCCTCTTGGGTATCCCAGAAGCTGCTCAGCGGGTCAGGGCAATAAAGCTCCCGGTTCGCAGGTTGTTCCGTCTTATGGATGGAAGTACGACGGTATATGATCTTCTTCACACCCACGGCATCACCTCATAGAATCTCTGCATTGCATCTGCAATCACAACGCTAACTTCCCGGATCACCACTCAGCCATTGGACTCTTGATAGTCGTCTCCCCACACTGCTGCTGGGGGGACTTTTTAACCTAGGCCTGTGTATGGCCTTCAATTGAAGCTGCTTCCGCTCCGCCACTCTGCCATTGGACTCTTGATAGTCGTCTCCCCACGCTGCTGCTGGGGGGACTTTTTAACATAGGCCTCTGTATGGCCTTTAATTGAAGCTGCTTACGCTCCGCCACTCTGCCATGGGCCTCTTGGGTATCCCAGAAGCTGCTCAGCAGGTCAGGGCAATAAAGCTCCCGGTTCGCAGGTTGTTCCGTCTTTTGGATGGAAGTACGACGGTATATGATCTTCTTCGCACCCACGGCATCACCTCATAGAATCTCTGCATTGCATCTGCAATCACAACGCTGACTTCCCGGATCGCCACTCAGCCATTGGACTCTTGATAGTCGTCTCCCCACACTGCTGCTGGGGGGACTTTTTAACATAGGCCTCTGTATGGCCTTTAATTGAAGCTGCTTACGCTCCGCCACTCTGCCATGGGCCTCTTGGGTATCCCAGAAGCTGCTCAGCGGGTCAGGGCAATAAAGCTCCCGGTTCGCATGTTGTTCCGTCTTATGGATGGAAGTACGACGGTATATGATCTTCTTCGCACCCACGGCATTACTTCGTAGAATTTCTGCATTGCATCTGCAATCACAACGCTGACTTCCCGGATCGCCACTCAGCCATTGGACTCTTGATAGTCGTCTCCCCACGCTGCTGCTGGGGGGACTTTTTAACATAGGCCTCTGTATGGCCTTTAATTGAAGCTGCTTACGCTCCGCCACTCTGCCATGGGCCTCTTGGGTATCCCAGAAGCTGCTCAGCGGGTCAGGGCAATAAAGCTCCCGGTTCACAGGTTGTTCCGTCTTATGGATGGAAGTACGACGGTATATGATCTTCTTCGCACCCACGGCATCACCTCATAGAATTTCTGCATTGCATCTGCAATCACAACGCTGACTTCCCGGATCGCCACTCAGCCATTGGACTCTTGATAGTCGTCTCCCCACACTGCTGCTGGGGGGACTTTTTAACTTAGGCCTGTGTATGGCCTTCAATTGAAGCTGCTTCCGATCCGCCACTCTGCCATTGGACTCTTGATAGTCGTCTCCCCACGCTGCTGCTGGGGGGACTTTTTAACATAGGCCTCTGTATGGCCTTTAATTGAAGCTGCTTACGCTCCGCCACTCTGCCATGGGCCTCTTGGGTATCCCAGAAGCTGCTCAGCGGGTCAGGGCAATAAAGCTCCCGGTTCGCAGGTTGTTCCGTCTTATGGATGGAAGTACGACGGTATATGATCTTCTTCGCACCCACGGCATCACCTCATAGAATCTCTGCATTGCATCTGCAATCACAACGCTAACTTCCCGGATCGCCACTCAGCCATTGGACTCTTGATAGTCGTCTCCCCACACTGCTGCTGGGGGGACTTTTTAACCTAGGCCTGTGTATGGCCTTCAATTGAAGCTGCTTCCGCTCCGCCACTCTGCCATTGGACTCTTGATAGTCGTCTCCCCACGCTGCTGCTGGGGGGACTTTTTAACATAGGCCTCTGTATGGCCTTTAATTGAAGCTGCTTACGCTCCGCCACTCTGCCATGGGCCTCTTGGGTATCCCAGAAGCTGCTCAGCGGGTCAGGGCAATAAAGCTCCCGGTTCGCAGGTTGTTCCGTCTTTTGGATGGAAGTACGACGGTATATGATCTTCTTCGCACCCACGGCATCACCTCATAGAATCTCTGCATTGCATCTGCAATCACAACGCTGACTTCCCGGATCGCCACTCAGCCATTGGACTCTTGATAGTCGTCTCCCCACACTGCTGCTGGGGGGACTTTTTAACCTAGGCCTGTGTATGGCCTTCAATTGAAGCTGCTTCCGCTCCACCACTCTGCCATTGGACTCTTGATAGTCGTCTCCCCACGCTGCTGCTGGGGGGACTTTTTAACATAGGCCTGTGTATGGCCTTCAATTGAAGCTGCTTCCGCTCCGCCACTCTGCCATTGGACTCTTGATAGTCGTCTCCCCACGCTGCTGCTGGGGGGACTTTTTAACCTAGGCCTGTGTATGGCCTTCAATTGAAGCTGCTTCTGCTCCGCCACTCTGCCATTGGACTCTTGATAGTCGTCTCCCCACACTGCTGCTGGGGGGACTTTTTAACATAGGCCTCTGTATGGCCTTCAATTTAAGCTGCTTACGCTTCGCCACTCTGCCATGGGCCCCTGTACCGCCTCCTCTTGCTGCTGCCAGGTCCAGAGTGTGTCATGGGTCCCTGTACGGCCTCCCATTGCTGCTGACTTCATCGCCAGACTCTGCCATGTGCCACTTTCAGGTCTCCTTACACTGTTGGTGGGTTCCATTTTGTGATAGGGTGCTGTATGGCCTTCCATTGCTGCTGCCTCCACCGCCACCCTGCGCCATGTGCCTCTGTCGTCTGCTCACGCTGCTGACGGCTTCCGCTTTTTAACCGAGGCCTGTGTTTGGCTTCAGAATAATGCTGCCTACACCGCCACCCTGCGCCATGTGCCTCTGTCGTCTGCTCACGCTGCTGCCAGGTCCATACTGATTCATGGCCCCCTGTACCGGCTCCTCATGAACGTGGTTCAGCGGGTTTGCATCACTTAACGGCAAATCGTTGACAAACGCTGGGACGTTCAGTGTTGTGCGCATTAAGCCAGACACCAAAGGGCAGCACAGACCTGTTATTACTCGCTCAAGCATGGCTGAACAAAACCAGTCTCTACCACAAATTGGACCCAGACCTGCCCAGGGTTTCGTAAGTAGATTGCACGGAGGAGTAGAGTTCGTTATTGGAATTAACTGTGAGGGACTTTTAAACCTAGGCCTGTGTATGGCCTTCAATTGAAGCTGCTTCTGCTCCGCCACTCTGCCATTGGACTCTTGATA
This sequence comes from Staurois parvus, assembly GCF_062004578.1. NCBI lineage: Eukaryota > Metazoa > Chordata > Amphibia > Anura > Ranidae > Staurois > Staurois parvus. The sequence goes on from NW_028319849.1 coordinate 33,099, forward strand.
GTTGTCTCCCCACACTGCTGCTGGGGGGACTTTTTAACATAGGCCTCTGTATGGCCTTCAATTTTAGCTGCTTACGCTCCGCCACTCTGCCATGGGCCCCTGTACCGCCTCCTCATGCTGCTGCCAGGCCCGTAATCTGCCATGGGCCCCCGTACCGACTCCTCATGCTCCTGCCAGGCCCGTAATCTGTCATGGGCCCCTGTACCGCCTCCTCATGCTGCTGCCAGGTCCAGAGTGTGTCATGGGTCCCTGTACGGCCTCCCATTGCTGCTGTCTCCATCGCCACACTCTGCCATGTGCCACTTTCAGGTCTCCTCACACTGCTGGTGGGTTCCATTTTGTCATAGGGTGCTGTATGGCCTCCCATTGCTGCTGCCTCCACCGCCACACTGTGGCTCCACACTCTGGTTTTGGCCCCGTGACTGCCCAAATGAGTGAAGTGTGCGGTGATTCTAAGATCGACGGCACTCATCTGCATGTCATACTGACTGACAGTATTATTTCTCTTCCCCAGCAGACTCCAAGGGCATTTAAATTAAAGGTACAGTGTTCTGCGCTAATATAAAGGCTCTCTGAAGCCTAGAAACACCCTTTTTATAAGTTAAATTCGCAGCGAATATATTCGGCTCGAAGCGAATTTATTCGGCGAATTCGGCGAATCAGCCGAACCAAATTTTTGAATAATTCGCTCATCTCTAACTGTTATATCTGTGATATGCAAAATACATACTTCTGGGTCTAGATCTATGTCTATTTCTGTCGATTTTCTTATTAAGTGGATTATTGTTTTCCAGAATATCTGGATTTTTGGGCATCCCCACCATATATGGTATATTGTGCCTATTTCTCCACATCCCCTCCAACACAACGGTGAACTCTCTCCACACATCTTATTTTCTACTTTTGGTGAAATGTGCCATCTTGTCAAACACTTATAGTTCATCTCTACTTCTCTCATAGAAACGTGCTCGTGAGTTAATCTATACATTCTCCTCTGCCTTTCCTCATCTATCACAACTCCCATATCCATTTCCCATTTTGTTATATATGTTGGCTTTGTGTTTGTGTCTAATTCAGTGAGTATTTTATAAACTCTAGCAATCCTGTGTTTCCCATCACCTTGTGTTCCCAATACCTTTTCGAACAAGTTCCAATTGTCTCTTGTCCTTAAAGGTCTTGGCAAACTTCTAACAAAACACCTCAATTGGAAATACCGCCATTCATCTAGTTTAGTGAAGATCTCACCCTCTTTTTTTTTAATTCGCCAAATGATCCTATTTCATCCCCCACCAAAATATCTCCTAATTGCACCTTGTCTTTTTTAAACCACCTCCCTCCTATTTCTTCTCTGCCTGGGGGAAAAAACTCTGTGTTTTTTAGTGGAATCAGTGTGGAATTAAAAGTCCATTTCATACTTCTGTGTAGATTGTCCCAAATCTTTAAAACATTCAAAGTGTATGTATTTACATTATCATTTAAACCCCTATACTGTGTTGGCACCCATATCATTCTTCCCAAGTCTATTCCACTGAGTTCATTCTCTATTCTCACCCAGCTTTTTTTATAATTAAATATCCAATCTATGGTTCTTGCCAATATTACCGCTTTGTAATATCTTTTAAAGTCTGGGAGCCCTAAACCACCTCTTTCTTTCCTCCTACTTAACAGTTCGTATGACAGTCTTGGTTTTTTATTCCTCCATATGTATTTTGTTATCAGTTTCTTAATTATTTTTAAAAAAATCTCTGGGAGTTTAATTGGGATCATTTGGTATCTATATATAATTTTTGGTACTATTACCATTTTTACCAGATTAATACGGCCCATCCATGTCGGGGTTCCTCCCTCAAATCTTTTTAACTCGTCTCTAATCTCATTAATCAATGAAATATAGTTTAATTTATATAGATGTTTGTGTGAGGCTGTAAGTTTTACTCCTAGATATTTTATATCCCTATCTTTCCATTTAAAGGGAAATTCCTTTTGTATCTTTTCTTTTTCATTTTTTAAGATGTTTATATTTAGAATCTCCGTTTTTGTTGGATTTATCTTTAAATTTGATAGTTCTCCATACTCCTTTAATGACTTCATTAAATTTGGAAGTGTTATCCTGGGATTTCCTACGTAGAACAGCAAGTCGTCTGCGAAAGCAGCAACTTTATGTTCTGTATCTCCTATCAGGATTCCCTTTACATCTCTATTCAGCCTTATTGTTGACAATAATGATTCTAGTGATATAACATACAACAATGGGGACAATGGGCATCCCTGTCTTGTTCCGTTTGACATCTCAATGGGTTCTGACCTCTTCCCATTTACCCCAATAACCACAGAGGGGTATCTGTACAGCTCTCCTATCCACTTTCTCATCCTAGGCCCAATTCCCAAGGCTTCCAGAGTATCCATCATGAATCTCCAGTTCACTCTGTCAAACGCTTTTTCAGCATCTATAGAGAGTAACACCACCGGTTCTTTTCCCTTTTTACTCTTTTGGATTAGCATCAGTGATCGTACCCCATTGTCTTTACCCTCCCTCCCTGGAACAAAGCCCACCTGATCCTCATGTATCCATTCAGACATTAGCTCTTTCAATCTATTTGATAGGACCTTTGCATACAACTTAGTGTCTGTGTTCAATAGTGAAATAGGTCTATAGCTCGAACACTGAGAGGGATCTTTTCCCTCTTTTTGGATGAGCACGAGTTGGGCTTGTAATGATTCTCTTCTTACTTCCATCTCTCCACCTAGTGCATTCATGTAATTTTTAAGTTTTGGTACTAAAATTTCACTAAATTTTTTATAATATCTCACTGTATATCCATCTGGTCCTGGACTTTTCCCCGACACTGTCCCCTTCAATGCTAATTTTATTTCGTCCTGTGAGATATCTGCATCTAGGAAGTTTAGTTGATTCTCGCTTAATTTTAGTAACCCAGCCGTTTCCAAATATTTCTTTCTTTTTTGGTTCTTCTCACTGTCTATAGTTTCTGAACCTTCCAGGGGGCTTATATTGTACAGTTTCCTGTAATATTCTATGAAGGCTTTGATGATATCTTTATTTGAATGCATCAGGTTTCCTTTAGCATCTTTTATTTTTTCTATATAATTTCTATTTTTCTTTTTCCTCAGGGCTCTCATCAGATACTTTCCAGGTCTTTCTCCCCATCTATATCTCTCACTCAAAACTCTATTATATACTTTTCTCCTCTCCTCTTCTATCATTTCTTTCAATTCTTCTTTCTTTTTTTTTAACTTCAGCTCTATTTCTTTTGTTATTCTATTCTTATGTATTTGTTCTAATTTACCTATTTCTTCTAAGAGCTCATTCATTTTCTCCCTTCTTTCTTTTTTCTTTCTTGCCCCAATCATCATTAATATTCCTCTTATATAAGCTTTATGGGACTCCCACACTGTGGCCATTGACACCTCCCCTGTCTCATTCTCCTTAAAAAAGCGTTCGATCTCCTCCCCTATTTTCTGAGCTATTTCCTTTTCCACTAAGAGTGTCTCATTCAATTTCCATCCCAGCCCTCCAATTTTCCTCCTCCCCCATTCCATTTTCATAATAACTGGGGCGTGATCTGATAAAGATATTGTCTCTATTTCTACCTGGATCAGATGGTCAATTAATTGATGTTCTATTAATATATGATCTAATCTTGAATATCTCTTATGCATATTTGAGAAGAAAGTATAATCTCTATCTTGCATATGTGTAATTCTCCAGGCATCTACCAATTGACTTATGTGTAATTCTTTTTTCAATAATTTCAGGGCCCTACTTCCTTCTGTCTTTACATGGGAGGTGGCGTCCCTTTGTGGGTCCATACAAAAGTTAAAATCCCCTGCCAGGATCAGACGTCCTTTTTTAAAGTCCATCAACTTCCTCAACACTTTTTTCAGATACTCCTCCGGTTTTTTATTAGGACAGTAGATATTGGCCAGTGTACACTCAATCTCCTGTAACTTGCCCTTTAAAAACAAGAATCTCCCATCTGGATCTGTTTTTCTATCTTCCAACTCGAATCTAATATTCTTTGCCAAACCTATTGCTACCCCTTTTTCTCTTTTAACCGGGGAATCTGCATAGTACCATGTTGGGTGATTTCTAGACCTCAGCCTAACATTTGATTTTATCTCAAGATGTGTCTCCTGTAGAAATATCACTGAGGCAGCTCTATGGTGTAATTCTTTAAATAATCTATATCTTTTCCCAGGGCAGTTCAACCCATTTATATTATATGTTATAAACTGAATCTCTTCCATCTTCCTTAAATTTCCTCTTTTCTCCTCCATCTATATTTTTCATTTCTCTCTCCTTTTCTCATTTCCTCTTCTCCTCCCTTCCTCTCCTCTCCTCCTTCTCCCTTCTCACTTGCTTTTATATCATCTTTTATCTTGCAGAAAAAACAACCCCCCCTCTCCCATTTCCCACCCTTCCAACCTTCCAACCCCCTCCCTCCCCCCTCCCCTCCCCTCTCTTTTTAGGCCTAACATTTGCCTACTAATCATTTATGGATTATAAAGTCCACTTTTGATTTGATCCTTGGGCTAAGACTCCGTCCATGGACGTCTTTCCCCTTGTCTAACCTCCCCATAACCCCCCAAGTCCCACCCAGATTTATCACAGGCACAGAAAAAAAAAACGAGGACGGTAGGGTGAGGATAGAAAAAGATAAAGGAGAAGAAAAAAAAAAAACCCTATTTCTCCTCCATCCCTCTCCCCCTCTCCCCTCCCCTCCACCTCCTCCCCCCCACATGTTGCCAGTCCTCTTTTCTCTTCCTTCTATTTTCCCATTGTTCTTCTTCCCAGCCAGGAATTTCCATTCTTTGGATTTTTAAACTGTCACAGAAATTTTTCAAATCTTCTGGAAACCTGAGGTATGCTGTAGTCCCATTTTTCCATCCTATTAAGCATTCGGGAGTCCCCCATCTATATTGCACATTTTGTTCTTTCAACCTTTCCAATAGGGGTCTCAAAGTTCTCCTTCTCCACAAAGTCTCTGGAGCCAGATCCGCATATATCTGTATGTCTCCTCCTTCATACTTAATTACTGATTTTCCCTTGGTCTTCTTCCAGATTTTTTCTTTATCCCGAAGTTCATAGAATTTAACTAGTATATCTCTCGGCCTTTCTTTCCCCAGATTTCTCAGAATTTTTCCTTTTCTAAAGGTTCCTTCTATTTTAGACCTTTCCATTTCAGAGCTGTCTGTTATAGTGTTAAATATTTTACAAACCATCTCTTGCAGACTTTCTCCCTTTGAGTTTTCTGGGACCCCACGTATCAAGATGTTTCTCTTCCTGTCTTTGTTTTCTTGTATCTCAACCTTATATAACAGTTTTTCTTGGGCTTTCCCTATATTAGTTAGTTCTTTTTCAAGTTCAGAGATAGCCTGGGTCTGACCTTTAACTTTCTCCTCCGTTTCCTCAACTCTCTCCAACAGGTGTCCTAGATCACTGCGGATATTTACCATTTCTTGTTTTATTGTTTTCTCCAGTTCTTTAAACATTTCTGCCATTTCTTTTTTATTAGGTATTTGTAGATCTTTTTCCATCTCTATATTGCCTGATATTTGCTGATTACTAGTATCAAGGCCTAATGATACTCTAGGACTTCTTTCCATACTAAGATCTGCTTCTCCATTTTCAGTCCTGCTCTGGGGTCTTTCTGGGGTTACGTTTCCTTGGGATGTGTATTTTTTAATTGTACCAGTCTGGGACCCTTTAAGCCCACTTCCTTTTACATTTTTATTTTTCATTTTTCTCTGTGGCACTTATCCTTATTATACTCCTTTATAAATTCGTGGGTAGGAAGGGGAAATAATTCTTTAAACTTTCAAATCTCTGCCCTGTCCCCCTACTGGTTTTCCTTTTTCTTTTTTTTTCCTCTTCTTCCTTCCCTCCTCTCCCTCTCCTTCCCCTTAAGCCTTTCTTCTTCTTTCTGCGAACCTCTTCCACCTTTTGTACAGTCTCCAGGGGTCCCCCCTTTCACTTACACTCTATTTCTTGGGGGTCAGCACAATAGTTCCTCAAATGCAAGTCAAAAAGTTCATTCATAATCACTCACCCTCCTCCTATGTCCTCTTCCAGTGAGTGCCTTCTCGCTCAGTTCCTCTGAGGGTCCATTCATGGGGGGGAACTCCCCAGGGTCTCTTCAGACTCCTTGTCCAGGTCTGAGTAGGCTCAAGGGGTATCAGGGGGATAGGGGGAGAGTGTGTCGGCCACCGGCAAACAGGTCGGCGTTGCTCTCTCACTGCAAAACGCCGGCCGGCCGGCTTCCCGATCTCCCAGTGGTGCCTTGCGGCCGGTCACGTGATCGCGCCGGTCCCCTTCGTCTCCCAGCGTCCAGGGACTCTCTCTCTGCCAGTCTCCAGCCGCTCCTCTCTCTCCCCTCGCCTGCATCAACCCCTCCTCCACCGGGAGCCGTCAGGCCAGGTAAGTCCCACACCGCAGGGCTCTAACATGCCTAAGGGGATAGGCTTGGAGGCTTGGGGAGGTCAGACAACGGAGCTCCGTCCACGAGCTCCTACATTGAGCTCTCCCCTGCTGCCATGTTCAGGCCCCGCCCCAGGAAGATGTGACGGTGACCACTGCTGTTGACTTCCCCCCCAAACTCTCCTTCATCAGTTGTGCAGCTGTCCTTACCCTGAAGAGGGCTGGTTCCCCCTCTCTCTTCATGGACTGACTACTGCCCATCGTGACTAGTCACTGGTATATATCCCGCATCCGGGTACCTGTTTACCCCCTGGAGCACTCGGTGGGATCCTACCGAGAGGCCTGATTCCACCACTTTCCCAGCACATCGTAATTTATGTGATTCTTATCGATCACCCAAAGCGCATCAAGTGGCGGTCAGACTGAGAGCACACCTCCCACAGTGCAATTTATGTGATCCTGACCACCCGAAGTGTTTGTGGTAACCAGGCTAAGCGTTACACTTCCCTGGACCGCCCACTCGCACAGCGTAATTTATGTGGTTCTCATCACCCACTGTGTTTGGCAGGCCACACCGCACAATGATGAAAGTGGCATTTCTCTCCCTGCACACAGCAGCTAACACAAGTCAAAACAAAAGGAGGGGATCTTTGCTTGTTACTTAGGGGTCACTGGTTGCCCAGAAACCTGCTAAGTGACCTTTAGGAAAATCGTGTAAAGAAAAGGCTTTCCTAATACACACAGAAAAACCCCTTTTCAACCAGAAAAACCGTTAAAAAGGACAAAGTGGAGCCTTATGAAAAACTCGGAACGTTTAGCCATAAAACAATTACACAGAGGTAAACCGAAAAACTGCGCCATAAATAACCCCGGTTGCCGGCGTGAAAATCGTTCCTACCAGCGCCGCAAAACGATTCGCACTATACCCGCGATCTTCGCTGCAACCGCCTAAAACCATTTACACAAAAAGTCTGCTCGACGCGAAACACGCGACGCAGCAACTGTAAACAAACCCGCTTTACAACAAGGAACCACTTTTAACAAGAAAAACACAATCACTATACAAGAAATCTATGCGTAAAAACCCAAATTTCACCGCGCTCACTAAATGTGGAGCACGTGAGGGGAAAACTCGCTTAACACACTTTAAATTGGCTGGCAATACACAAATTTAAAGCTAAAAGCAAACAACTTAAACTGTAAAAATTTGGATTAAAAACACAATATGGGGCAAATGCATATAGAAAACTGCATACACATTGCATAGAGATCATTGAAACGCAAAGCGAAACTCGCAAAACGGCGTTCCTGAGTCATCAAAAAACAAAATGGCGGAGAAACCACATGGCAGTCACAAAATGGTTGCCAAACAAAGACGTGGAGCAGTCAACAAAATGGCCACCAACAGAGAAGCACATGTGGTAGTCAACAAAATGGCCACCAACAGAGAAGCACATGTGGTGGTCAACAAAATGGCCACCAACAAAGAAAGCACATGGCAGTCACTAGCCTCAAAATTGCCTCTAACCTCTTACATAAAACAGACTTCTGGACAAAACATACACTTGACAATTACACAACAATATACAGTACACACACAACACAATTTGGCACAATCACAGAACGGACATGGAAAAACCAACATATCATACTAACATGTGCATGTAACAGAAAAGACCCACTGCTGCATGCTTGCTGGGAGCAGTAGTACTGACAAAACACTGCACAGATTATATGCACACAAAGGTCTTACAACAGTTAACAATTAATCTAAACCTTTCAGCACTGTAAAAAATTACCTCACCTGGAGGGAGGTAAAGCAATTACCACAGTACCTACAACCCGCAAATACTTACCTAAACTATGCAAAAACTTTTTACCCGCTAAAACATATACCAGTTTAATATTTGGTTGAAAGATTTTTAAACTTGACCAAATCCAGCTAACCAAACCCACCCCTCTGCTGTTTTTTGCAGAGAAAAACCCTTGTCTTTCACCCACAAATCAAAATTTTAGGACAACTAGCTCCTTGCTAAGCGGAATTCACGTTAGCTAACAGAGAGCAACATTAGCCACACGAACGCGCAAAAAGCGTTCATCTTAATGGTAGAGAGACCTGAAATGTGCCAGCATACTTTTTGCTAGTTCATGATAGCTCATTCCCCCCTCGTACTCGGTTAGCTATCGCAGAATTCGCATTAGGATCCACTGGCTCGCCAAATGTCTTTGAAATTCGCTTTTAACTAATTTCTCCTTACCGTGAGTACTCGCAGTTGGATGCGCAGAAATCCCCCATAAAGCTGTGTGAATCTCGCTGCAGCCGTATTACGCCCTCCACTTACCGCGACTGCAGCTAAACTCCACGATTCCTGTGCCTCCAACTGGTTTAGCTCTCTTGAGATGTGGGGAAAATGGAGCTCCCGTTACCCAGGAATGATCACACGACACTCTCAGGTTGCAGTTGGAGTTTACTCTGAGACCGGGTCTAACCCCAGCCTCCTGTTTTATTACAAGCAAACACACGCCCCCCCCCCCCCCACACGGGGGGAGTCAGGTCAATCCC
>NW_028319850.1:0-83184 GCF_062004578.1 Staurois parvus
GTAGTTGGCAGTGTGATGTCATGTGATCAGTGCGGTCGTAGTTGGCAGTGTGATGTCATGTGGTCAGTGCGGTCGTAGTTGGCAGTGTGATGTCATGTGATCAGAGTGGTCGTAGTTGGCAGTGTGATGTCATGTGATCAGAGTGGTCGTAGTTGGTAGTGTGATGTCATGTGATCAGTGCGGTCGTAGTTGGCAGTGTGATGTCATGTGATCAGTGCGGTCGTAGTTGGCAGTGTGATGTCATGTGATCAGTGCGGTCGTAGTTGGCAGTGTGATGTCATGTGATCAGTGCGGTCGTAGTTGGCAGTGTGATGTCATGTGATCAGTGCGGTCGTAGTTGGCAGTGTGATGTCATGTGATCAGTGCGGTCGTAGTTGGCAGTGTGATGTCATGTGGTCAGTGCGGTCGTAGTTGGCAGTGTGAAGGGGCTGTGACTTATATGTAAACCTTGAAGGTGTCGGTTGGGGCAGTGCGGTGGGGATCCTCTTGGCACTCTTGCCTTGCTGCGCTGGGTCATGCGGTCACTACCCTCCAGGGTGTGTTTGGTGCTTCAGTTTTATCTCAGTAATATAGAGGATTGTTCATCAGCTTCCACCTAACAGGACCCAGGAAAGGTAGGACCCCGTGCCAGGGGGAAGGAAGGGGGGCATTAGAGTGTAAGCTCCTTTGCTACGCAGACAGTAGGGAGTGTTCCTGCCTGCTAGGTCGGTGTCAGTCCTGTGGGTCCAGCAGGAGGGCTGTGTGTACTGTATGCAGTGTGGGGAGGCAGAGGGGGATTGGGTGACAGTGGATGGCGGAGGTGGGGGAGGGGAGAGGTGGTTAGCCCCCCTGTCAGCTCTCCGAGGTGTCACATACAAAAGAGAGCTGGAATGTCAGGTATGTGCGGGGAGGGGGGCCCCTGAGAGCCAGGGGCCAGGAAGTCAGAATGGGCAACATGAAAAGGGGAAATTGTACCGCAGACTCCGCATTAACCCCTTCACTGCCTCTGCCTGCCGCTCCTTAACCCCTCCACTGCCTCTGCCTGCCGCTCCTTAACCCCTCCACTGCCTCTGCCTACCGCTCCTTAACCCCTCCACTGCCTCTGCCTGCCGCTCCTTAACCCCTCCACTGCCTCTGCCTGCCGCTCCTTAACCCCTCCACTGCCAGATCGGGCCATCCTGGACTTATTACCCCTCTGCCTGCCGCTCCTTAACCCCTCCACTGCCAGACCGGCCCATACTGGACTTATTACCCCTCAACTGCCGCTCCTTAACCCCTCAAATGCCAGACCAACCCATCCTGGACTTATTACCCCTCAACTGCCGCTCCTTAACCCCTCGACTGCCAGACCGGCCCATACTGGACTTATTACCCCTCTGCCTGCTGCTCCTTAATCCCATCACTGACTGCAGCTTGTTAACCCCTCAATTGCTGGACTGACGCAATGCCACGCCTGCTAAAGCTCAACTGCTGCTCATTAATTACTTAACTGATAAGCCCGGCTGCCCATTACCCCCTCAACTGCCAGACCGGCCCATACTAGACTTGCTATCCCTCTCCCTGCAGCTCATTAATCTCATAACTGCCGATCTGCAGCTCCTTACCCCTCAGCTGCCAGACTGACACTTATCTGTGACCTGTCTACTCTCCACTGCAGCTCATTAATCCCTTATCTGGCTAACTGCAGCTCATTAACCCCTCAGGTGCTGGACTGACCCATACCGGCCGCTTTTTAACCCCTCAACTGCCAGACCGGTCTGCCACTCATGAATCCCTTAACTGACTAATGACACTCGTTAACCCCCCAGCTGCTGGATTGAGACACACTGCTCATTAATGACCTGACAATATGCTCCTTTTAACCCCTCAATTGCCAGACCAGGGCATATTGGCCTCATTACCCCTCAGGGGCTGCTCGTTAATCTCTTTTGCTGATTAACTGCTGCTTTGTTAACCTCTCATCTGCTGGACTGACACACGCTGCCTCTTGTTTACCCTCAACTGCAGCTCATTAACACTTCGGTGACCAGACCTACCCTCATCTTTTACCTGTTGCTCTTTAACCCCTCAGTTGCCAGGCTGACACAGAATGCTTGTTAACCCCGAGCTCTTTAACTTCTTAGGCCGGCTATACATGGGTCGATTTCTGAACGATTTTTCGTTCGAGAATCGAACCTAAGAATAATCGCTCTGTTAGTGGGGCAATGGCAGTGGGGCAACCGCACTGTCTATTCCCTCGACTCCGGAGCTCACAATCTAATCTGACCCTTTTCCTCTTTGCAGTTTGTCCCCCGGGAACTTTTAAACCCACCACTGGAGAGACGTTATGCCAGTCCTGTCCGGCGCACAGTCAGTCAACGACCTCCGGTGCCACCATGTGCAACTGCAAACCAGGGTATTTCCGGGCCCCTGGGGACCCCGTCAATTCCCCCTGCACCAGTAAGTTACTAAGTTGTGATAATCCCTATACTGCTACTAGAGCCCTATATATGATCGATGGTCATTTTATTACTATAATAATCAGAAAATAAAAGCTAGCAAGTATTGTTTCATTTTAATTCTTTTTCTCTGCTCTTAGCTCCGCCCTCGGCTCCTCGGAGTATTGTGCCGCATGTGAATGGCTCTACCGTAGATCTGGACTGGAGCGAGCCCCTTGACGCTGGTGGCCGGTTGGACTTGTATTACGAGGTGCAGTGCTCAGAGTGCGCCAGCGGTGTCACCTGCATCCCTTGTACCCGCTTGTCCTTCTTCCCCCGCCCGCAGAAGTTGATGGAACGCAGGATCCGAGTGTCAGGGCTCCGCCCCCGAGTTGCCTACACCTTCCGGGTCCTGGCGTTGAATGGCGTATCGGATCGCAGCGGATCGGCAGCCTCAGGGGAGGAGCTAAACGTCACCACCGACCGCGACTGTGAGTCACTTGACCTGCTGTGAGTTGTACGTTTGGGAAGCAGTACTACAGATCTAACCCTTCTCCTTCTGTCTTGCAGTGCCCCTCCCTGTGAACGGGATCCAGCAGATTACCGTGTCTGAGTCTTCTCTGACTCTGCGGTGGACCCCTCCGCTCCCTCCACAGTCACCAAATCGGGGGAACATTCTGGATTACGAAGTCAAGTACTATGAAAAGGTGCAGAATGCTACATTTATGTCCTTTGGGTTTAGATGTTCTTTAATATGGGGGTGAATGACTTTACACCGTTGCCCCAATGGGGAGGGTTTATTGCCTTCTTTTTGAAGCAAAACTGCTGAAAACCTCAGTTGACCTTGTCGTCTATCTTTTCTCATGAAGTCATGTCTCTCCTCAAGAGGATCTATCTCTTCTTAGGAGGACCTGTTTTTTCTTAGGAAGATTTGTCTTTTCTCAGGAGAACTTGTCTTTTCATAGGAAGACCTGTCTTTTCTCAAGGTCTTCGCTTTTCTCAGGAAGACCTATCTCTTGTTTGGAGGACCTGTCTTTTCTTAGGAGGACCTGTCTTTTCTTAGGAGGACCTGTCTTTTCTTAGGAGGACCTGTCTTCTTAGGAGGACCTGTCTTTTGTTAGGAAAATTTGTCTTTTCTCAGGAAGACCTATCTTTTCCTGGGAGGACCTATCTCTTCCTAGGAGGACCTATCTCTTCTTAGGTGGGCCTATTTCTTCTTAGGTGGACCTGTCTCCTCTTAGGAAAACCTGTCTTTTGTTAGGAAGATTTCTCTTTTCTCAGGAAGACCTATCTCTTCGTAGGTGGACCTGTCATCTCTTAGGAGGACCTGTCTTTTGTTAGGAAGATTTGTCTTTTCTCAGGAAGACCCATCTCTTCCTAGGAGGATCTATCTCTTCCTAGGAGGACCTATCTTTTCCTAGGAGAACCTATTTCTTCTTAGGTGGACCTGTCTCCTCTTAAGAGGACCCATCTTTTCTCAGGAAGACCCATCTTTTCTCAGGAAGACCTATCTTTTCCTAGGAGGGCCTATCTTTTCCTAGAAGGACCTATCTTTTCCTAGCAGGACCTATTTCTTCTTAGGGGGAACTGTCTCCTTTTAGGAGGACCTGTGTTTTGTTAGGAAGACCCGTCTTTTCTCAGGAAGACCCATCTTTTCCTAGGAGGACCTATCTTTTCCTAGGAGGACCTATTTTTCATACGTGGACCTGTCTCCTCTTAGGAGGACTTGTCTTTTCTAAAGAGGACCTGTCTTTCCATAAGAAGACCTATCTTTTTTCACAAAGGCCTGTCTTTTCTGAGAAGGACCTGATTTTCCTTAAGAGGACCTCTCATCTCTTAAGACGGCCTCAAAAGGATCTGTCTTTTCTCTTTCCTTAGGATGCCCTGTATTTTCTTAGGACACTCTGTCTTTCCTTAGGATGACATGTCTTTTCTTCAGGAGGACCTGTCTTTCCTCATGAGGACCCATATTTCATGGCATTAATAATCTCCTTCTCTGTTCCTCAGGATCAGGAAAAACCCCTCATCATGTTTCTGAAGACCCCTGGCAGCGAGGCACGCCTGGTAGGACTCCGCACAGGGACGGTATATGTGGTACAAGTGCGGGCGAGGACGGAAGCCGGTTATGGGGCGTTTAGCGGAGATGCCCTCTTCCGGACACTTTCACAGGGTGAGTGCAGGGGAAGGGGCAGTGTATGCCTCAGATAGCACCATTGATAGCCACCGTGAGATGGTCTAGCCCCAGTGTCCCTTCACTGTTTACTTCACTCTGTGTTCCCTGTAACATTATGGCTGACACATTGAATCTTGTTTCAGACCCAGCAAAACCTCAGCCTCAGGTGGAACTGATTGCTGGGACGGCCGGTGTGGGGGCAATCCTGGTGATCGTGGTTATCATCATTGCGGTAGTGTGTGTAAGGTAAGTGCTCCCAAAATGTATTCCTCTCTTCCATCACATGTGTGAGGAATTTGGAGTGCAGACCTCAGGGGTGAAGTCGCCTCACCCACTTTCTGAATAGCTCTTGCAAGTACAACAAACCTTTTCATTGCCATAAATAATCGATTTCCAACCTTTGCCATCTCTCTTTGTGTACAGGAAACATGGAAGCCACAAAGAGCCGGAGTACTGCGACAAACCGGGCCAGTACCTCATAGGACACAGTAAGTTGAAACAAACAACTAATACAGTATATCGAAAGCTTCAGTTACATATTCCTTCAGGGAACATGGAATCCATATTTGGTCCAACCAGTGTGATTCCCAGAAGTCTATGAAACAATAATTATATCGGGTTGTAACAGCAAACATTAAACACCTTATCTCCTCTGACCTCCCCATTAACTGCAGCCGGCTCTGAGATGCTACAACCACAACATCTGGTGCCACCAGTTGTCACATGCTCAAAGCCGCTTAGATCAGCCCTGGATCCATTCTGATGTTGGCAAGACAGAAGCTGAATGTCCTCAGCATGTTAGCATTGCCTTTATGCTTTAATTTGCAACCATGTGATTGGCTATTTTGTAGTGTGTTGTTATTGAGCAGCTGTATCTTCTAAAGCGGACATTGGGTTCATGTGTTTTTCGGCTGTGTCTTCATCTATGCCTTTTTAACTCCCAATTATATGGAAATGACATACTCAAACAGCCTATGTTTTTCTTTAAAGATACAGATGGGAGTCAAACCGTAAAGTCTTTCGGCCCTACTAAATATATGACCCAATAGGGCTTATGTAAAGTTGAAGTTGCCCTTCTTGTTTTTTTGTACTCCTTATTCATGGTTTATTCTGTTTCAGGCACAAAGTTGTACATCGATCCCTTCACCTACGAAGACCCCAACGAGGCTGTGAGGGAATTCGCCAAGGAGATCGACGTCTCCTACGTGAAAATTGAGGAGGTTATTGGAGCTGGTGAGGATCAAATATTGGAGGATGGTGGAGGTTGTTTCTTGAGTTATGGTGGATGTTTTTTGGTGGGGGATTAAACTGGGAGCAATTAGGGCATCAAAGGCTAACTAGGAAGTGTAAATGGTGTGTACAGAAGACACGTTCTAGGTTATCAGAGCTGGTGAGGACCAGACTGGGGATGGTGGAGGTTGTTTCTTGAGTTACGGTGGATGTTTTTTGGTGGGGGATTAGGGCATCAAAGGGTAACTAGGAAGTGTAAATGGTGTGTACAGAAGACACGTTCTAGGTTATCAGAGCTGGTGAGGACCAGACTGGGGATGGTGGAGGTTGTTTCTTGAGTTATGGTGGATGTTTTTTGGTGGGGGATTAAACTGGGAGCAATTAGGGCATCAAAGGGTAACTAGGAAGTGTAAATGGTGTGTACAGAAGACACGTTCTAGGTCATCAGAGCTGGTGAGGACCAAAGACTGGGGATGGTGGAGGTTGTTTCTTGAGTTACGGTGGATGTTTTTTGGTGGGGGATTAAACTGGGAGCAATTAGGGCATCAAAGGGTAACTAGGAAGTGTAAATGGTGTGTACAGAAGACACGTTCTAGGTTATCAGAGCTGGTGAGGACCAAAGACTGGGGATGGTGGAGGTTGTTTCTTGAGTTACGGTGGATGTTTTTTGGTGGGGGATTAAACTGGGAGCAATTAGGGCATCAAAGGGTAACTAGGAAGTGTAAATGATGTGCACAGAAGACAGGTCTAGGTCATCAGAGCTGGTGAGGACCGAAGACTGGGGATGGTGGAGGTTGTTTCTTCAGTTGTGAGGGATTCTACTGGGCACAATTAGAACATCAAAGGTTAAATAGGAAGTGTATATGACCAAAGAGAAGGCTGTGTAGGAGATGGGTGAATGTAGGAAGGAACAGGGCCATGAATCTATGTAGTAGAATTCACATTCTGTGTCGTCGGAGCTGTTGAGTATCAAAGATGGGAATGGTAGAGATTGTTCCTTTTTAATATGATGGATGTTTTTTTTGTTGACAGAATAAAATGAGCAGAGTTACACCATTGTAGGTTAAGTGGGAAGTGTGACTAACCAAAGAGAAGGTTGTGGTAGAGAATATGTAGGGGATGGGTGAACGTGTGAAGGAGCAGGGCTATGAATCAATTAGGTGTACAGAAGTCACGTTCTAGGTCATCGGAGCTGGTGAGGACCAAAGATTGGGGATATGGAGGTTGTTTTTTGAGTTATGGTGGAGGCTTCTTGGACTTAAGTTGGGCACTATTAGAGCATCAAAGGTTAAATAGGAAGAGTGAATGACCAAGGAGAAGCTTGTGTAGGAGATGGGTGAAGGTAGGAAAGAGCAGGGCTGTGAATCTTATGTGGTGTGTACTGAAGACACATTCTATGTTATCGGAGCTGGTGAGTACCAAAGATGGAAATGGTAGAGGTTGTTCCATTGATTATGATGGATGTTTTTTGTTGAGCGATTAAATTAGGCAAAGTTAGGTCATTGTAGGTTAAGTGGGAAGTGTAAATACCAAAGAAAAGGTTGTGGTGGGGAATTTGTAGGAGATGGGCGAACGTGTGAGGGAGCAGGGCCATGAATCTATAGGGTGCGTACAGAAGACACATTCCAGATAATCGGAGCTGGTGAGTACCAAAGATAGGGATGGTAGAGTTTGTTCCTTGAAGTATGATGGATGTTTTTTCTTGAGAGATCAAATAGGGCAGAGTCAGGTCATTGTAGGTCAAGTGGGTAGTGTAAATACCAAAGAGAAGGCTATGATGGAGAATATGTAGGAGATGGGTGAACATGTGAAGGAGCAGAGCCATGAATCTATATTACAGTATTACAGCACAGAAGATACATTCTAGGTAATTGGAGCTGGTGAGTACCAGAGATGGGGGTGGTGGAGGTTGGTCCTTGAATTATGATGGATTATGATTTCTGAGAAAGAAAAACTAGAAAAAAAATTGAAGTTGTAGAGAGATAGTGGGAGCAATTTAATTAGGTTTCTTCATATCGACCCTGTCGCCACTAATACCTAAATATCTAAAGAACATACGTTCAGTATTTGTGGGTGTTCGTTGGTTGTCTAGTAACAGTCAATCTTGTTGTATTTCTAATAACCTTTCCTCTCTGGCAGGTGAGTTTGGGGAAGTGTGTCGCGGCCGTCTGAAAGTTCCCGGGAAAAAAGAAAACTATGTGGCTATCAAAACGCTAAAGGGCGGATACACAGAACGTCAGCGGCGGGAGTTTCTGAGCGAGGCCAGCATCATGGGGCAGTTTCACCATCCTAATATCATCCACCTTGAGGGGGTCATAACCAACAACTGCCCTGTCATGATTATCACTGAATACATGGAGAATGGTGCCCTGGACTCCTTCCTTAGGGTAAGAAAACTTCCACATCCAGAGCTGATGACTATTTGTGGAATTGGCGTCTTGCAAGACTGTTTTTTGTATAAAAAACACATTCTAGAGAGAAACATGAATTCATATGATAACATTAGAAGTGTATTAGAGTATATCTCTGAATGACAAGTGGGATAGAGAACCACTGTATAATGGTATGGTTTGATAGTGGAAGAGATGATGGAGGAAGGGGTCATGGTGGGCTGGAAGAGATGATGGATAATGGTGTGATGATAGAAGGTGTGATGCTGGAAATGGTGATGGAAGGAGAGATTGAAGGTAATGGGGATGAAAAAAGGGATGATGAACAATGGCATAATGGAGGAAGGGGTGATGGTAGGTGGTCGATGTTGGAAGTGTTGATGGAGATAATGGCACAATGGAGGAAGGGGTGATGGTAGGTGGTCGATGTTGGAAGTGGTGATGGAGATAATGGTATAATGGAGGAAGGGGTGATGGTAGGTGGTCGATGTTGGAAGTGGTGATGGAGATAATGGTATGATGGAGGGATTGGTGATGGTAAGTGGTTGATGTTGGAAGTGGTGATGGAGATAATGGTATAATGGAGGAAGGGGTGATGGTAGGTGGTCGATGTTGGAAGTAGTGATGGAGATAATGGCATAATGGAGGAAGGGGTGATGGTAGGTGGTTGATGTTGGAAGTGGTGATGGAGATAATGGCATAATGGAGGAAGGACTGATGGTAGGTGGTCGATGTTGGAAGTGGTGATGGAGATAATGGCATAATGGAGGAAGGGGTAATGGTAAGTGGTCGATGATGGAAGTGGTGATGGAGATAATGGTATGATGGAGGGATTGGTGATGGTAAGTGGTTGATGATGGAAGTGGTGATGGAGATAATGGTATGATGGAGGGATTGGTGATGGTAGGCGGTCGATGTTGGAAGTGGTGATGGAGATAATGGTATGATGGAGGCATTGGTGATGGTAGGTGGTCGATGTTGGAAGTGGTGATGGAGATAATGGTATGATGGAGGAAGGGGTGATGGTAGGTGGTTGATGTTGGAAGTGGTGATGGAGATAATGGTATGATGGAGGGATTGGTGATGGTAAGTGGTTGATGATGAAAATGGTGATGGAGATAATGGTATGATGGAGGGATTGTTGATGGTAAGTGGTTGATGATGGAAGTGGTGATGGAGATAATGGTATGATGGAGGGATTGTCGATGGTAGGTGGTCGGTGTTTGAGCTGGTGATGAATAATGGTGTTATGGAGGAAGGGTGATAGTGGAAGGAGTGATGGAGGAAGGTGTGATGTTGGAAAGGGTGATGGAAGGAAACATTGATGAAGATAAGGGGAAGGAAGAAAGGGATGCTGGACAATGGTGTGATGGAAGTAGGGGTGATGTTGGAAGGCATTATGGAAGAAGGATTTGATGTAGTAAGGGTTGACGTACAGTTGTGTGATGGAGGAAAGGGTGATAGACAGTTGTGTGGCAGCTGAACAGTGGAAAATGTGATGGAGGAAGCTTTGTGTGATGGAGGAAGCTATGATGGGTGATTGTGTGCTGATGGAGGAAAGGTGATTTTGGGTGGTCGATGTTGGAATGGTAATGAATAATGGGATGATGGAAGAAGAGTGATGGAAGAATAGGGTTGATGGACAATTGTGTGATGAAGGGAAGGGGTGATGTCGGAAGGCATGATGAAGGAAGGATTGATGGAGTAAAGGTTGATGGACAATTGTGTGACGGAGGAAAGGGTTGATGGGCTGCGGTGGAAAAGGTGATGGAGAATGGGGTCACGGTTAAAGGGGTGATTGAGAAAACGGCAAAGGTGGAAATGTGATGAATGATTGTGTGATGGGCAGTTGTGCGATGGAGGAAGGGGTGGTACACAATAGTGTCCTGATGGAGGAAGGGGTGGTGGAAAATAGTGTGATGATGGAGGGTGATTGAGAGGTGATGGTGGAAAGGATGATGGAAAATGGAGTGAAGGGATGAATAAGAAGGGGTAAAAGAGAAAGACGTGATGAGTAACGGTTTGGCAGAGGAAGTTGTGATAGACAATTGTGTGGTCATAGTGGCAGCGGTATTGTACGTTTCAATTTTGCGTTTGTTGTCTTGGCCCTGACAGGCGAACGACGGGCAGTTCACGCCTATCCAATTGGTCGGGATGTTGCGTGGGATCGCTTCTGGCATGCGTTACCTAGCAGAGATGAATTACGTCCACCGAGACCTGGCGGCACGGAACATTCTGGTGAACAGCAACCTGGTGTGCAAAGTGTCCGATTTCGGCTTGTCCAGGTTCCTGCAGGAAGGATCCACTGACCCAACATATACGTCCTGTCTGGTAGGTAGTGGCTTTGAAAAGGTTTGGGGAACTACAACCAAAATGAGGGAACCACCATCTCTTGTTGGAGAGTTAACCTCCTGACAGTCTCTTCCTCTGTCTTCTTGAAACTATGTTAGGGAGGTCCCTGTGGTAAGCTCTTGAGTCTGTACACCTGCTGTGTCCATTATGAGGGGTTCCCACCATCCCTGTGCTGAGTTCCTGGGTCTGTACACCCGCTGTGCCCAGTATGAGGGGTTCCCTCCATCCCTGTGCTGAGTTCCCGGGTATGTACAATTGCTGTGCCCATTATAAAGGGTTCCCACCATCCCTGTGCTGAGTTCCCGAGTCTGTACCCCTGCTGTGCCTATTATGAGGGGTTCCCACCATCCCTGTGCTGAGTTCCCGGGTCTGTACACCCACTGTGCCCATTATGAGGGGTTCCCACCATCCCTGTGCTGAGTTCCCGGGTCTGTACACCCGCTGTGCCCAGAAACTACAACAAGGGCACTTTGCCTTTGAAGTCCTCACAATATAAAAGAAAGTCCATGAGGGGTCAGCACACCGGACTCCACCTATAGCTAAGATATCACATTCTGGAGACAAATGACATCATGCAGATAGTTTGCATTGCCATGTTTCTTTGTTGGGGACAGCAGGGGGCCCGAGCTTGGCAGGGGTCTGCCTGTCGGTGGGGCCCTGTCAGATAGACTGTCCTGGGGCCCCATTATATGTAGAAGGAAAGGAGTACAAAGCAAAGGTTCATTGAGCAACCTGCATCTGTCTCTTCTCAGGGCGGCAAAATACCGATTCGCTGGACAGCGCCAGAAGCCATCGCCTTCCGCAAGTTTACCTCCGCCAGTGACGTCTGGGGCTACGGCATCGTCATGTGGGAGGTCATGTCCTTCGGAGAGCGGCCATACTGGGACATGTCCAACCAAGACGTGAGTTCTCTCCTCTTCGTAGAGTCACCTCGCCCTCCCGAGGTCCCACTTACTAATCACGTGTCTATCCCTCTAGGTGATCAATGCCATAGAGCAGGACTACCGGCTCCCGGCGCCCCCCGACTGCCCCTCTGCGTTGCATCAGCTCATGCTGGACTGCTGGCAAAGGGACAGGGCTGCCCGCCCCCGCTTCTCGGAAATCGTCAGCGCCCTGGACAAGCTCATCCGCAACCCCGCCAGTCTGAAAATCACCGCCAGGGAACAGCCGGGGTAAGTGGGTGCCTGGACGCCAAGCGTCAAGTTAAGGGTTCAACCATGAAAGACAAAGAGTACCTGTCACCCATACATACGGCCTTGACTTGGGTCACTAAAATGAGCCATGTTTATTGTGATCACGGGTCTCTAGTGAATTCCTAGGCTGTGGCCTATTATTGCAGGCATTGTTGTGTATGTGTGACAGGTCCCCTTTAAAGACCTGTCCTGTTATCTATGACAAGAACGATGACAAAACATGGTTTCCAGACCCCAAAAAACTGGGGTTGAGGTAGGGGTGGGGGGTTCCGGCTGCAACAAATAGATATCAGGTAAACATCAGGAGCTTTGTGGTGCCTAGAAAAATAACTGCAGGCTCAGAAAATGAGAGTCACCAGACAGCTGCATAGGGAATGCTAATGGGAGCGAAGAAAGATCACAAATAAAAATGTCCCTTCTAACCAGGGGAGGACTGGCAATTTGGAAATTCGGGCACTGCCCGAGGGCCCGGGGTCAGTAGGGGGCCCCATGAGATGCCCCGGTACCTTTTTTATAGGCTTTTTTGAGTTTGGGCAAGGACACAGGGGCCCCATGATCCCCTATTGCCCGGGGGCCCCATGAGTTGTCAGTCCGCCCCTGCTTCTAACTAAACTGAATTTGATGTTTTACATTTTTTTTATAATATATTTTAATATTATGAAATTATTTAAAATATTATTCAATTATTATTAAAAATTGAATGGAAGGATTATACTTCAGTTATTATTACATAGTTAGTCTGGCTGAAAAAAAAAACAAAAGTCCATCCAGTTCAACCAAAAAAAAAAAAAGTTATAATCCGACACCCACAGTTGATCCAGAGGAAGGAAAAAAAAACAGCAAAGAACGATCCAATTTGCTCCTGCAGGGAAAAAGATTCCTTCCTGATCCCCCGAGAGGCAATCGGATATTCCCTGGATCACCTTTCCCTATAAATGTTATATCCAGTTATATTCTGTGTATCCAAGAAAGAATCCAGGACTTTCCTACAGCAATCCACTGAGCTGGCCACAACCAACTCTTGAGGGAGTCTATTCCACATTCTCACAGCTCTTACTGTGAAGAAACCTTTCCGTGTTTGGAGCAGGGGCGGACTGACCATTTGGAAACTCGAGCACTGCCTGGGGTCAGTAAGGGGCCCCATGAGACGCCCCTGGTACCTTTCATAGGCTTTTTTGAATGTGGGCGAGGACACGGGCCCCATGATCCCCTACTGCCCGGGGGCCCCATGAGTTGTCAGTCTGCCCCTGGTTTGGAGATGACATTTCTTTTCCTCCAGACGTAAAGAGCGCCCCCTTGTCCTCTGTGATGACCTCAGGGGGAAGAACTCTACGAGTTCATTATATGAACCACTGATGTATTTATACATTATTGTAGAAAATTAATTATATTTATTATAAATGAAAATATTATTGGACACATTTATATTATTGTAATATTTTATATTTCAATTAAAAAACTTCTTTATACTTTTTATAATACTCATACTATAATACTTTTATATTTTTTGAAATACTATATGTTACACGAGGAACATCCTTCACTTCCTTTCCCCGGGGACACGACAGGAAGTGAGATGAAATCTCCCCTCACAGGTGTCCCCATTGGAAGATTTCCCCTCTGTTCCTGTTTGGTGTTTGGATTTCCCTTTCTGTGACACCTGGACAAATAGAGGGTGAATCTCTCCATCGGGGACACAGACAGCAGTAAATACATGGCAGACTGTCTAACCCTTCTCGGCTACATCCAGAACGTCGAATGATACATTGTTGCAATGGATAAGTAAATGATAAAATCGCAGATTAATAATAGTGGTTCCCTAGGAGGCTCTGTAGGGTCTTGCTGGAGTGCAGCACTGAGGGGGTTATGCGAAGCGGGGGAAGCGAGACTGATTGCGGGAGCATTGCTCTCCAGGTCTGAGGTCGCAGTTCAGAGGTTAGAATGCAGCAGGGAGGAAGCCGCCATTGAAAGAACGGGGCGTAGCGGGGAGAGATAATGGGATTATTGTGCACTCAGCTTCCTAATTAACAGGCTCCGGCCCGGACAGATCTATCCTGTGCATGAAGGACGGAGGAAGGGGACGGTGCAGGAAGTCGGCTGCGTCGGGCCCTCATAGGTTAAATGTTGAAAATGTGAAATTCTTCATCAAATGCATCTCGTGTAACAAAGACGCACAGTGAAGTATATCTTCATTGTTTTTAGCCGCAGTTCATTATGATCCCTTTTATTAAAAAATTGGGGGGCGACTTTTCTTCCCTCTGAAATCTCAGAACAAGCTCTGCATTCTCATCTTCTGAAGTCTGAACCCGGCTGGTGATCCTGCCAGAAACCTTAACAAATGTCCCCTTCCTGTTTGTGACTGACCACGCCTGGAATGGAAGCAGATCTGTCTCAGTGTGGTCGGAGGGCGTCACTTCTTCTGACTTGGGAATTATGGGAAGCCGTTCTGACACGTGTCATGTCTTAAAATCGGATTACAGCAGCCACACCCACCTATTTGGGTGGCAGAGGCTCCTGCATGGTCCTGCCTACAGCTCCAGAGTGCAAGGTCCCCTAGAACCATTGACATTAGCTGCCATGTCCCCTCCAGGTTAAGTGACAGCGGCTCCTACAGCCTAAGTACTTCTTCTAGGGCCATCGCTCTCAGCTGCCATGCCCATGGTTGAGTGACAGTGCCTCCTGCATGTCCCTGCCTACAGCCTGAGAATGCAAAGTCCTCTAGGGCCATTGACTTCAGCTGCCATGCCCCCTCCAGTCTGAGTGAAAGTGGCTCCTGCACATTCCCACTAACAGCATGAGGATGCAAGGTCCTTTAGGTCCATTGACTTCAGCTGCCATGCCTCCTCCAGTCTGAGTGACCTTGCATCCTCATGCTGTAAGTGGGAATGTGTAGGAGCTGCTGTCACTCAGACTGGTTGCATTCTCCAACTACAGCATGAGGATGCAAGGTCCTCTAGGTCCATTGACTTCAGCTGCCATGCCCCCTCCAGTCTGAGTGACAGCAGCTCCTGAATTTCTATACCTACAGCATGAGAATGCAAGGTTCTCTAGGCCCATTGACTTCAGCTGCCATGCCCCCTCCAGTCTGAGTGACAGCAGCTCCTGAATTTCTATACCTACAGCATGAGAATGCAAGGTTCTCTAGGCCCATTGACTTCAGCTGCCATGCCCCCTCCAGTCTGAGTGACAGCAGCTCCTGAATTTCTATACCTACAGCATGAGAATGCAAGGTTCTCTAGGCCCATTGACTTCAGCTGCCATGCCCCCTCCAGTCTGAGTGACAGCAGCTCCTACACATTCCCACTTACAGCATGAGGATGCAAGGTCCTCTAGGTCCATTGACTTCAGCTGCCATGCCCCTTCCAGTCTGAGTAACAGCAGCTCCTAAATTTCTCCACCTACAGCATGAGAATGCAAGCTTCTCTAGGCCCATTGACTTCAGCTGCCTTGCCCCCTCCAGTTTGAGTGACAGCAGCTCCTACACATTCCCACTTACAGCATGAGGATGCAAGGTCCTTTGGGTCCATTGACTTCAGATACCATGCCCCCCCTAGTTAAAGTGACAGCGGCTTCTGCATATCTTCACCTACAGCATGAGAATGCAAGGTCCTCTAGGTCCATTGACTTCAGCTGCCATGCCTCCTCCAGTCTGAGTGACAGCAGCTCCTGAATTTCTCCAACTACAGCATGAGGATGCAAGGTCCTCTAGGGCCATTGACTTCAGCTGCCATGCCTCCTCCAGTCTGAGTGACAGCAGCTCCTGCATTCTCCAACTACAGCATGAGGATGCAAGGTCCTCTAGGTCCATTGACTTCAGCTGCCATGCCTCCTCCAGTCTGAGTGACAGCAGCTCCTGCATTCTCCAACTACAGCATGAGGATGCAAGGTCCTCTAGGTCCATTGACTTCAGCTGCCATGTCCCCTCCAGTCTGAGTAACAGCAGCTCCTGCACATCCCCTGAGAATGCAAGGTTCTTTAGGGCTGCTGATGTTAGCTGCCACATCCCCTGCAGTTTAAGTAACGTCAGCTCCTGCATTTCTCCATCTACATCCTGAGAACACAAGGTCTTCTAGGGTCCTTACTGTCAGCTGTCATGCCCAAGGTTGAATGACAGTAGCTCCTGAACATTCCCGCCCACAGCCTGAGAATAAAAAGTCCTCTAGGACCGTTGATGGTAACTGCCACACCCCCTTCAATTTGAGTGACAGCAGCTCCTGCACGCCCCTGCTTACACTCCGAGAATGCAAGTTCTTCTAGAGCTGTGGACATTGCTGTCATGCCTCCAAGGTCCTCTAGGGCCATTGACATCAACTGCCATTCGCCCTCCATTTTGAGCAAAAGCGACTTCTACCAACCCCCACTTACAGCCTAGGAATGTGAAGACCCTCTTGGGCCATTGCCATTACCTGCCACATTCACTCCAGTTTTGAGTGGCAGCAGCTCCTGGACATCCGAGATGCAAGGTCTCCTAGAACCAAGAACGTCAGTAGCCACGCCCCTTACAGTTTGAGTGACAGCAGCTCTTGCATGTCCCTGCCTACCGCCCAAGAACACAAGGTCTCCTGGGGTATGTGACGTCCCCTGCAGTCCTCACCCCCAGCCTCTTCTTCGGGGGATCAAGCAGTTGCGTGACCTCTGCTAAAAGTATTTCTTTGATATTTTTATTGGAAATATGTTTTTGAAAACTTTTTTTTCCCCGCTCGGTGTATTGTGTGACAGCTGCAGCCTGTTGGTCTCAGCCGGCAGTGTGGCTCTCTATGTGCTGGAGCCAGTAGGTTTGTTTGTAAACGAATCTGGTGTGATTGCCTTTCTGGGCTGCCAGTCACACTGATTTGGACAGATCATTGAGTGTGGGCCAACGGCCATCGATTACTCCATGAAGTCTTGGAGAACATGAAGAACATTACACCTTGCAGGCTCCTTGTCATGCTGGCCTTCCCGTGGGCCTCTTAGCATAGAACTCCAGGGCGAGTCCAGAGGTGGCAAAAAAAAATTACCCAAATGATGCAATATATGTGCAAGCTGAAATCAGGCTCTCGGTGGGAGTCAGCTTTGTGTGGTAGAGTGGTGGGATACTTTGCTCCAGGGTTGGAAGGTGGGTTTGCTCCAGGGTTGGAAGTTTGGTGATGTCACCAGCAGCCCAAAAAAGCCATTGCCATATAGTCTACCAATTGGGAGGAGGGCTCACAAGAGTACCTGCAGTAACCAACACATTTTTGGCCATAGGCAGTAAGATTTTGATTGGTGCGTTCGGGAAAATTCACCAACTGATTTGTTACACAAAGAGACCGCCTGAATTGAATGAGTTGGTTGTTTAAAAACTGACCACTGCCCTCCTTTGAGGAATCGTCCTATCAAAATCTTAAAGCCGTGACTCTGTGGTGCATCAGGTCTGTTTTGCAGAGCATAGACATTGTCCCTGGAATTTGGGGGGTCGGTTGTGTTTCTGCAGCATTTCTGACCACCGTGGATCTTCTTCTCCCCCCCCCCCCCACTTACCTCGGCAGGTCATCGCAGCAGCCTCTCCTGGACCAGCGCACACCCCACTACTCCTCCTTTGCCACGGTTGGCGAGTGGTTGCACGCAATCAAGATGGGCCGTTACGAAGAGGGATTCAGGAGCGCCGGATTCACCACCTTCAGCCGAGTGCGGCAGATCACCACAGAGTACGTCATCCAAGCAAGGAAATGTTTTGTCAGTGTCTGAAATACGAACTGTCTGTGTTACCCCCATAGCCTTGAGTCAGACTCTAAAGCTTCAGACTCAAGAGTCATTCGACCCACCTGCTTCTCATTCATGGACATCCTCATCTGCAGTCAGTCTTGTCTGGAAGACATCCTGCATCACCCAGACCTCTCATTAATTACCATCAAGGACTCTCCCCGTGTAGTCCAGGAGGTGTCCTCATTAAGCTGACTCTCATCAATGATAGAGGAGTTCTTTTCTCTCCTATCACTGCCATCCTTATATCCATCTATGCCAGCCCATAGGCCCACCCTTACACTCGCAGAATGCAGTCATAAAAGGCCCTGAGAGCCAACCACTTGAACTTTGAAGGCAGAGTGCCCGTGCGAACTGCAGTCTACAAAGGGCTTCTAACATTACTCTTCTATAACGTGCACTTACCTTGTAGGTAATTCCCATAATCACTAAATCTTTTCCATTTCAATGGGCTGGTCCTGTGGCATTCTGTGACTCCTCCCACTGGGAGCCTGAAATGCTAAGAGCATCGAGGACCTTGTTCATAATAACTACTTCAGTTTCAGTAATATGTAATAACAAGGCAGTAGAGGAGGTACCCGAGGGGGTTCATTGTTATCCAACAGGACATAGGGAACAGTAGAAAGTTCTTTACACGGAATGTAGGCTGGGGTTGTGTAGGGCCAAATTTAGAGAGAATTGGTTGGTTGGGCTCATGCATATTGAGTATAACTGTTGTTTCTCTTCCAGGGACCTCTTGCGGATGGGCATCACCCTGGCTGGCCATCAGAAGAAAATCCTATCCAGTCTACAACAAATCATTCCGCCGGAGAAGCTTCCGCCAGTTTCTGCACCGTGTTACTAATGGTTTTCAAAAGACTGTTGGACTGTAACCCAGTGCCTCCAGGAACTGACAGTTACCCAGTGCTTTCAAAGGCCAGTTGGACAGTTGCCCAGTGCCTTCAAAGGCCAGTTGGACAGTTACTCTGCCTTCAAAGGCCAGTTGGACAGTTACTCTGCCTTCAAAGGCCAGTTGGACAGTTTCCTAGTGCCTATATAGGAGAGTTGGACTGTTACCCAGTGCCTCCAAGGACAGTTGGACTGTTACCCAGTGCCTCCAAGGACAGTTGGACTGTTACCCAGTGCCTCCAAGGACAGTTGGACTGTTACCCAGTGCCTCCAAGGACAGTTGGACTGTTACCCAGTGCCTCCAAGGACAGTTGGACTGCAACACAGTGGCTTCAAAGGACAGTTATCCAGTGCCTTTAAGGGCCATCAGACTATCACCCGTTGCCTCAGTTAGGCAGTCGGACAGTCATCCATTTCCTTCAAAGGCCAGCCCACACAGTTGCCCAGTGCCTTCAAAGGATGGATGGACTGCGATGTGCTGCCTCCAAAGGCTTCTGGATTACAACTTTGCTCTTCACGTGATTACCGAACTGCAACTCAGTGCCTTCAGCCATTATACTGCAAGCTCGTGCCAAGAACTACCCAAGAGACTGCAATGAGAGTTTGCATCCTCTCCGTTTCTTGAACCACAAGTGGCCATTAAAGACAACGATTGGTCATTGAACCGTATACACTACCAGTTAATGTAACCCCTCTGTGACAACATTTTGACCGCAGAGTCAAAGACATCTTCTGAACCCTTGACGCTGGGCCACAATTAACCATTCCGTTGTGACCTTCGGCCTACAGTGAGCATTATAAATGGCCTGGTCAACCAAATGATGGACCATCGTTGGCCTACAGAGACCACTGGACTGTTACCATTGGCCTACAGCTGACCAGATGATTGACAATCTGGCTTACAGAGTCCGCTGGACTGTTATTGTTGGCCTACAGCTCACCAAAGTCTTCGGTCTTGGACCATGAGTCCAGGCATCAGGAGAAAGCCCCAATAATGATTTCTGCCGCCCAGTTGGTGTCCTCCATGATGTCACCGACATCACTGCAATATAAAGTGTGTGGCCACAACGTATAAGGCCTTCTACACGATGAACAGGGAACAGAATTATCGTACGTGCCTTTCTGCCGTGTACGCCGACCGATGCAACCGCCTCGCCGCCCCGTCTGGAACGTACATGTGGTTTCGTTATATAGCAGCTGTGAAGACCGCGGTTACTGACGATTGTACAGTACATGTATATATTTATATATATGCATTTGTGAAGATTCCATTCTGTTCCTTCCTTTTTATATTAAATTATTTGATATAAAAAATGGTGGAAGACTCAATTCTTTCCGGGGGGGGAACCCCTCACATGGCGTCATTGACATGAGGCATCACTTGATATTTGTTCAGGGCCCAGGACGTGAGCGTGACTGGTTTAGGTGCTCTTGAAGGCCATTTCCCCCACCAGTGTTTAAAGATTGCCACCAGAATTCCCACCAAACTACTCAAGAGAGAGCTTCATTATGGCTTGGTGGGAGGGGCAGAGACAACCTACTGCAGGGAAATTCCCCATTGTGGGAGGGGCAGAGACAACCTACTGCAGGGAAATTCCCCATTGTAGGAGGGGCAGAGACAACCTACTGCAGGGAATCTCTCCATTGTGGGAGGGGCAGAGACAACCTACTGCAGGGAATCTCTCCATTGTGGGAGGAGCAGAGACAACCTACTGCAGGGAATCTCTCCATTGTGGGAGGGGCAGAGACACAAACTACTGCAGGGAAATCTCCCCATTGTGGGAGGGGCAGAGACACAAACTACTGGGGGGAAATTAATTGTGGGAGGGGCAGAGACACAAACTACTGCCGGAAATGTCGACATTGTGGGAAGGGCAGTGACAAACTACTGCAGGGAAATCTCCCCATTGTGGGAGGGACAGAGACACAAACTACTGCGGGGAAATCTCCCCATTGTGGGAGGGGCAGAGACACAAACTACTGCGGGGAAATCTCCCTATTGTGGGAGGGGCAGAGACACAAAACACTGGGGAAATTTTCAATTGCAATAAACGAATATATAGACCGTGACAACCTACCACAGCCAACGCCGACTGATTCATGGTGTTGTCAGAAGCTCTTGGTGGTAGGTTGCATTGGTCTACCCAGTCATGCAACCAAAAGGTGCTTGAATTTGCTTGGAGATGGCTGAGTGTTTGGCTGGCATTGGATAGCACAGTGGGTGGAGCTGGGAACCCCCAGAGAGCATGGCTTCTTAAAATGCTAATTGCTTGGCTGGCATGGTGATCCTATCCAGTATCCCCCAGAAGTGAGTCCCCCCCTCCCCCGGACTGTATACAATATATATATATATACAGTATCCCCCAGAAGTGAGCCCCCCCTCCCCCGGACTGTATACAATGTATATATATATACAGTATCCCCCAGAAGTGAGCCCCCCTCCCCCGGACTGTATACAATGTATATATATATATACAGTATCTCCCAGAAGTGAGTCCCCCCCTCCCCCGGACTGTATACAATGTATATATATATATCCAGTATCTCCCAGAAGTGAGTCCCCCCCCCTCCCCCGGACTGTATACAATGTATATATATATATAGTATCTCCCAGAAGTGAGCCCCCCCCTCCCCCGGACTGTATACAATGTATATATATATCCAGTATCCCCCAGAAGTGAGCCCCCCCTCCCCCGGACTGTATACAATGTATATATATATCCAGTATCCCCCAGAAGTGAGCCCCCCCTCCCCCGGACTGTATACAGTGTATATATATATATCCAGTATCCCCCAGAAGTGAGCCCCCCCTCCCCCGGACTGTATACAATGTATATATATATACAGTATCCCCCAGAAGTGAGCCCCCCCTCCCCCGGACTGTATACAATGTATATATATATATACAGTATCCCCCAGAAGTGAGCCCCCCCTCCCCCGGACTGTATACAATGTATATATATATACAGTATCCCCCAGAAGTGAGCCCCCCCTCCCCCGGACTGTATACAATGTATATATATATATATATATATACAGTATCCCCCAGAAGTGAGTCCCCCCTCCCCCGGACTGTATACAATGTATATATATATATACAGTATCCCCCAGAAGTGAACCCCCCCCTCCCCCGGACTGTATACAATGTATATATATAGTATCCCCCAGAAGTGAGCCCCCCCTCCCCCGGACTGTATACAATGTATATATATATACAGTATCCCCCAGAAGTGAGCCCCCCTCCCCCGGACTGTATACAATGTATATATATAGTATCCCCCAGAAGTGAGTCCCCCCTCCCCCGGACTGTATACAATGTATATATATATATATATATATATATATATATATACAGTATCCCCCAGAAGTGAGTCCCCCCTCCCCCGGACTGTATACAATGTATATATATATATATACAGTATCCCCCAGAAGTGAGTCCCCCCCCTCCCCCGGACTGTATACAATGTATATATATATATACAGTATCCCCCAGAAGTGAGCCCCCCCTCCCCCGGACTGTATACAATGTATATATATATACAGTATCCCCCAGAAGTGAGTCCCCCCTCCCCCGGACTGTATACAATGTATATATATATATACAGTATCTCCCAGAAGTGAGTCCCCCCTCCCCCGGACTGTA
The DNA here is from genome assembly GCF_062004578.1 of Staurois parvus. NCBI lineage: Eukaryota > Metazoa > Chordata > Amphibia > Anura > Ranidae > Staurois > Staurois parvus. The sequence goes on from NW_028319850.1 coordinate 21,987, forward strand.
TACAATGTATATATATATATACAGTATCCCCCAGAAGTGAGTCCCCCCTCCCCCGGACTGTATACAATGTATATATATATATACAGTATCCCCCAGAAGTGAGTCCCCCCTCCCCCGGACTGTATACAGTGTATATATATATATATATATATACAGTATCTCCCAGAAGTGAGTCCCCCCCCCCCCTCACATAGTTGTCATTACCACCTCACAGGATTTTCTTTTGCTTTAATGTTTTTTATCTCTGGTATTTATCAGTTTATATTCATTTTATAGAGGATGTATATATATATATTTTTAGATTTTTAGCCCAATTCACAATACATGATTACAAATATTTTGGTGAAATATCAGGTCTGACCCCTATAATAGGGAACTGTATAAATCCATTTTTGTGATTGTCATCAATTGTTCAGGTACTGGCCAAATAATTTTTTTCATACATTTATGTTTTTTACCTATTCAAATTTTTTTTACTTTTTTATGTGTTAACATTTTTATGATGTATTTATATTTATTTTTTATCATTTTAGCCCAATTCATAATAAATTATTTAAAAATATATATATTTTGGTGAAAGATCAGGTCTGGCCCCTTATAGAGAGGACCTGTATATAATTTGGTTTTCGTTTTATTTTATCCATTTTTTTTTTAATGTTCGATTGGAATCGATCGGTCAGGTATTGGAATTTAGTGACTAAATAATAATTTTTTTTTTTTTTTAATGAAAATGTTTTTGAGACAATTTTGTGATTGGCGGTAACTAACGTTCCATGGTGAAGTATATGTGATACAACATGGCAGCGCACAAAAAAAAAGGTGAATTTTTTGTGCGTTGGCAGCGCATTTATTGATGAGCAGCGACATGTCCTCTACTAATTCTGCTGTCCTAGGCGGCGGTTGTGTTGGCGCCCCCCCCCCCAGCTGTTCAGCTCTGCTCAGGAAATGGTTTAATCTCGGCACAATGCGGAGTGTGATGGGGGGTCATTATATACAGATAAAGGCCGGGTGTGGCCCCCATATTGTACACTCATTTCTCTGTGTGTCTGAAGGACAATTGTCTTCTCTCTTCAATCAGCGCCTGTCCACCCCCCTGGGACCTCCTGACCTCCATTATCTGCTGCCTCTTCCTCCAGCCGCCCACCAGCCACTGTCCAGCCTGGATTCATCGGCCTGATGGATGGAGGGAGCTGGATAATCATTGACTGATGGTGGAGCTGACTCTCCAAAATGTCACCCGGCTCATCAGGGCAGCCCTGGGGTCACCGCTCACACAGGGGCCCAGCCCTGGGGTCACCGCTCACACAGGGGCCCCGGGAAGAGAAGCCAATAAAAGAAGAGTTGTAGGATCTGAGGAGCTTCCATGAGGGATTTCGGGTCTCTAGACAACCCCATTCCTGGAGATGATCAGTCCACCCAAAAATGATATTTGTATAAGAAATAAACATCTGGGTGGTGGGAACCCCTCATAATGGGCACGGCGGGCGTACAGGCCCGGGAACTCAGCACGGGGGTGGTGGGAACCCCTCATAATGGGCACGGCGGGCGTACAGGCCCGGGAACTCGGCACGGGGGTGGTGGGAACCCCTCATAATGGGCACGGCGGGCGTACAGGCCCGGGAACTCGGCACGGGGGTGGCGGGAACCCCTCATAATGGGCACGGCGGGCGTACAGGCCCGGGAACTCGGCACGGGGGTGGCGGGAACCCCTCATAATGGGCCCGGCGGGCGTACAGGCCCGGGAACTCGGCACGGGGGTGGCGGGAACCCCTCATAATGGGCCCGGCGGGCGTACAGGCTCGGGAACTCGGCACGGGGGTGGCGGGAACCCCTCATAATGGGCCCGGCGGGGGTACAGGCCCGGGAACTCGGCACGGGGATGGCGGGAACCCCTCATAATGGGCCCGGCGGGGGTACAGGCCCGGGAACTCGGCACGGGGATGGCGGGAACCCCTCATAATGGGCCCAGCGGGGGTACAGGCCCAAGAACTCGGCACGGGGATGGCGGGAACCCCTCATAATGGGCCCAGCGGGCGTACAGACCCGAGAACTCAGCACAGGGATGGTGGGAACCCCTCATAATCACTCCAGGGCTCTGGCCTCACCACCTACTAATAATGGAAGAAGCATAAAGGACAGGAGTTCAGACTTCACTGGCTGCATGCTTGGTGGCTCACCAGGTCCAGGATGATGGGCCCAGTGCAGGGGCGGACTGATAACTCATGGGTCCCATGGAAAATAGGGGATCATGGGGCCCCCAGAAAATAGAGGATCATGGGGCCCCCAGAAAAGGAATCATGGGGCCCCTGTGTCTTCACCCACACTCAAACCACTCCCAAAAAAGCCTATGAAAGGTACCAGGAGCATCTCATGGGGCCCCCTACTGACCCCGGGCCCTCAGGCAGTGCCCGAGTGTCCGAATGGTTAGCCCGCCCCTGGCCCAGAGCCTGTACCAGTGGCCAGTCTCACTTCTCTACCCTCCACCCAGAACTGATATTTCAGTGTTTGGTGGGTTCCGGGGTGGTAAGACGTCGGCTTCTAGAAGTTCCAGGACAGGAAGGGGGATGGAAGAATCCGGGGGAAGGTGACCCCGGCAGACTCCAACCACAATCAAATGATCAGATTTGGGTGGAGCCGGCCTGGACCTGGCAGCGATCATCATGGATAATTCATTGATTAGTTATTGATGAGGGTCCCGGGCCCCGATCAGGATGACAGTCCCTGGAAGGGGGGGGGGGAGTGAGCCCCCATCTGGAGTTTATTTAAGGCTGGAGGGGTAATTAGCAGAGTTTGTTTAAAGCTGTCTGCTGATGTTGGCGGAGGGGGGAGGGGGGGGAGTTTTGAGGAGGGGGGGGGCGGCTGAGCCGCGCTCAGGAAATGGGAGCCGACATGTTTACATTGCGCCAATTAGTGTAATTATTATAAATTGAGGGCTTTTTAATGAGTCCCCTCCCCCGCTCTTCCTGGGGGGAATCTGTGTGTGTCCTGAGCTGTGCTCTCCAGAGGTGCCCACCGGCCCTCCAGGGGTGCCGCTGAAAAGCGCCCCTCCACCCTCCCCCACCAAGGCGGCCCGGGTCTGACGTCTGGGCGCAGCGTGATTCCTGATTCATAGTCACATCATCATCGATGTATAAAATCGATCACCGAACTGATCAGATCCGGACGCAGGGACCTGACGCAGGATGTATATGGGATTGCGGGCCCCTGGGGGCCCCCTCACAGGCTGCAGTCCTATTCAGTCCCAATGCATGAAAAAAGGAAAAAACATTTCTAATTTTTGCAATGTGTTGTCCCGCGTACACCACGCAATACCGCACGTCGCGGTGACACACATTAATGTTGGATGGTATATATTGTGTCAGCCCTGGTTCCCCTCCCCCTCCCTCATCAGCATTTCTAAATAAAACTCTTCCATTTTCATGACATCCCTTATTTTTAGATCCGGTCATTGTCATATGTCATTTCTGGGTCTCTGTGCTTCTCTATGCAATGCTAAGCAGACTGTGGCTGGTGGGAGGGGCCGGCAGGGTGCTGTACATAGTTTCCTGAAGACATCACAGCCCTTTGCATCAGTACTCCTCTTGAGAGCCTTCAGTCCTAATGCAAGCAGTGGGCGGGCTCTTGGGAGGGGTTATGCAAATGTGAAAATGCCTTGATGAGGGAGGGGGGTGTCAGTCTGGAGGAGTGGGCGTTCCTAGGCAGGTTAAATTTGCATGAAGATGTCTATGTGGGATGCTAAGGCCTTTGTTCATGAAGGAACGGAAATGCAATGAATGAAAGGGGCGGGGCATTGGACTGTCAGGCTGGGGAGAAAAGAGCTGGATGGTGCTGGACGTCCTCCAGCCAGGAAATGAGGTGGAGCTCTGACTTACTCCATCTTCTAATGCACATTGTGAGAAGTTCCCAGTGTGCAGTGACATCAGAGGAAGCCATTCCAGTCCAGGTGAGGAGCCAGTACACCTGTGCAAGACTGAAGGGGAGGAGCCGTTACACCTGTGCAAGACTGAGGGGGAGGAGCCGGTACACCTGTGCAAGACTGAGGGGGAGGAGCCGGTATACCTGTGCAAGACTGAGGGGGAAGAGCCGGTACACCTGTGCAAGACTGAGGGGGAGGAGCTGGTACACCTGTGCAAGACTGAGGGGGAGGAGCTGGTACACCCATACAAGACTGAGTGGGAGGAGCCGGTACACCTGTTCAAGACTGAGGGGGAGGAGCCGGTACACCTGTGCAAGACTGAGGGGGAGGAGCCAGTACACCTGTGCTAGACTGAGAGGGAGGAGCTGGTACACCTGTGCAAGACTGGGGGGAGGGGCCGGTACACCTGTGCAAGACTGAGTGGGAGGAGCTGGTACACCTGTGCAAGACTGAGGGGGAGGAGCCGGTACACCTGTTCAAGAGCTTCATGGATTGGGTTTCCATGGCCGAGCAGCTGCATCCAAGGCTTACATCACCAAGTGCATTGCAAAACGTCGGATGCCGAGGTGTAAAGCACGCTGCCACTGGACTCTAGAGCAGTGGAGACGTGTTCTCTGGAGTAACCAATCACACTTCTCTGTCGGGCAATTCGATGGACATGTCTGGGTTTGGCGGTTGCCAGGAGAACGGTACTTGCCTGACTGCATTGTGCCAAGTGTAAAGTTTGGTGGAGGGGGATTATGGTGTGGGGTTGTTCTTCAGGGGTTGGGCTTGGCCCCCTAGTTCCAGTGAAGGGAACTCTTAAGGCGACATTTTGGACAATTCCATGCTCCCAACTTTGTGGGAAGAGTTTGGGGATGGCCCCTTCCTGTTCCAACATGACTGCCCACCAGTGCACAAAGCAAGGTCCATAAAGACATGGAGGAGCCAGTTTGGGGTGGAGGAACATGACTGTCCTGCACAGAGTCCTGACCTCAACCCCATAGAACACCTTTGGGATGAATTAGAGTGGAGACTGCGAGCCAGGCCTCCTCCCCCGACATCAGTGCCTGACCTGACAAATGTGCTTCTGGAAGAATGGTCCAACCTTCCCATAGACACCCTCCTAAACCTTGTGGACGGCCTTCCCAGAAGAGGTGAAGCTGTTATAGCTGCAAAGGGCGGGGCCAACTCAATATTGAACCCTACGGACTAAGACTGGGGGGCCATTAAAGGTCATGTGTGGGGAAAGGCCGGCTGACCAATACTAGGGGCAATATAGTGTATTAGGGGTCTTCAGATGTGATAAGTGCATTTGTGTTCTTTTTTTCATGCTTTCTACTTCCCTATTTTCTCCCAGTGATCCTGCCAGTAACACACTTCCTGTACTGGGGTGACAACGCTCGCTCACTGCATCTGTGGAGGAGTAGCATTGTCCCCCAAGGACAGGACTACAACCACCCCCCCTCTCCTAATCTCCTTAACATCGAGGGGGAGGTGTTCTGTAGTTAGCAGAGGTGAGCTGAACAGGAGGTTAGCACAGTGGATTTTCTGGCAGGATCAACTGGTTATTTTTTTTGTCCATTTAGTGAAGGTACACTTGGAACCACTTTCAATGGGATCATTAACAGACAAAAGGGAGCCAATAAGAGACCATTGTTGGGGGGTCCATAGACATTAAGGTGGATTCTGGTGGAGTTTAAGGGTACACTGGGCTTTAGATGACTCCTGGAGCCCTGTTCACCGATCTTGGAGCCCCGTTCATTGATCTTGGAGCCCCGTTCACTGATCCTGGAGCCCTGTTCACCGATCCTGGAGCCCCGTTCACCGATCTTGGAGCCCCGTTCACTGATCTTGGAGCCCCGTTCACCGATCCTGGAGCTTCGTTCACCGATCCTGGAGCACCGTTCGCCGATCCTGGAGCCCCGTTCGCCGATCTTGGAGCCCCGTTCACCGATCCTGGAGCCCCGTTCACCGATCCTGGAGCCCCGTTCACTGATCCTGGAGCCCACGCACTCTAACTATAAATAATTGAAGAGCCGATTCTTTCTATTTCACCAGAGAAGCTGAATTCGGTCTTCTGACGAATGTCGTCGAGTGTGAGCAGACAAACATCCCACATGGAAGTGTCGATCATCTGAGTTCACCTTTCAGAGGTCTGTGCAAGCATGCCGCATGGAGTGTAGAAATCTTCCCGGCACATCATCAGCCCCATTGTACCGGATGACAGATTTGTTGATCATTTGATTCCTGTGCACACAAGTACACAACAAGCACCTCGTATGAGGCATTGTCTGTGGCCCCGGGCCATGTGCCGGCCATGACTCAACCCAAAACAGAACGGATGGAAGTCCACAACTAGTACAAGGATTATTATTCCTGTAAGTTCTCAGAGGGTTTCCTTTTTCTACATAGATCTTTATATCACTAGAGGGGTCACCGGCAGGAGGAAGGAGGTCCCGATTCCTCTATATAGATCTCTAAATCACTAGAGGGGTCACCAGCAGGAGGAAGGAGGTCCCGATTCTTCTATATAGATCTTTATATCACTAGAGGGGTCACCAGCAGGAGGAAGGAGGTCCCGATTCTTCTATATAGATCTTTCTATCACTAGAGGGGTCACCGGCAGGAGGAAGGAGGTCCCGATTCCTCTATATAGATCTTTATATCACTAGAGGGATCACCGGCAGGAGGAAGGAGGTCCTGATTCCTCTATATAGATCTTTATATCACTAGAGGGGTCACCAGCAGGAGGAAGGAGGTCCCGATTCCTCTATATAGATCTATATATCACTAGAGGGGTCACCGGCAGGAGGAAGGAGGTCCTGATTCCTCTATATAGATCTTTATATCACTAGAGGGGTCACCGGCAGGAGGAAGGAGGTCCCGATTCCTCTATATAGATCTCTAAATCACTAGAGGGGTCACCAGCAGGAGGAAGGAGGTCCCGATTCTTCGATATAGATCTTTATATCACTAGAGGGGTCACCAGCAGGAGGAAGGGGGCCCTGGTCCTTCTATATAGATATTTAGTTAGACCTCATATAGAATACTGTATCCATTTCTGGAGACCTCACCTACAAAAAGATATTGATAAGATCTGGAGACAGGCAACAAGAATGATGAAAGTTCTGGGGGATAAACCTTATCAGGAGAGACTTCAAGAAGTTAATATGTACAGTCTGGAGGAAAGAAGGGAAAGGGGGGAACATGATTGAAACCATTAAATACTTTAGGGGTGTAAATAAAGTTCAGGAGGGCAGGATTACAATATGGGGATAAGATCAACAACACGGGACATGACCTCAAACTAGCAGGAGGAAAGTTCAAAACTAACCTTAGGAAGTATTATTTTACTGAAAGAGTAGCTGCAGCTTGGAACAGTCATCTCATCAGTAAAGTTAGACATGCTTGGAACAAACAGAGATCTATACCCAATCAATCTCTCTCTCTGTGTTCAGTAGGGTTGAGATCAGAGCTCTGTGCAGAACACCCACATTCCTCCACACCAAACTGATCAAACCATGTCTTTATGGAGCTTTCTTGACTTCCTGCAAAATTTTGGATTGTGTCTGTGGGAATTTGTGCTCATTCACCCAAAGGAACATTGGTGAGGTCAGATATTGATACTGGATGAGAAGACTTGGCTTGCAACCCATTTCATCCCATAGGTGCTCAGTAGGGTTGAGGTCAGGGCTCTGTACTGGACACTCGAGTTCCTCCACACCAAACTGACCAAACCATGTCTTTATTGAGCTGATTCCACTCTCCTGGGAAGACTTCCTACAAAACTTTGGATTGTGTCTGTGGGAATTTGTGCTCATTCACCCAAACGAACATTAGTGAGGTCAGGCATTGATAATGGATGAGAAGACTTGGTTCACAACCCATTTCATCAAAGGTTTCCAGTAGGGTTGAGGTCAGGGCTCTGTACAGGACACACAAGTTCCTCCACACCAAACTGACCAAACCATGTCTTTATGGAGTTGTCTCCACTCTCCTGGGAAGACTTCCTACAAAACTTTGGATTGTGTCTGTGGGAATTTCTGCTCATTCACCCAAACGAACATTGGTGAGGTCAGGCATTGATAATAGATGAGAAGACTTGGTTCACAACCCATTTCATCAAAGGTTTCCAGTAGGGTTAAGGTCAGGGCTCTGTACAGGACACACGAGTTCCTCCACACCAAACTGACCAAACCATGTCTTTATGGAGTTGTCTCCACTCTCCTGGGAAGACTTCCTACAAAACTTTGGATTGTGTCTGTGGGAATTTGTGCTCATTCACCCAAACGAACATTGGTTAGGTCAGGCGTTGATAATAGATGAGAAGACTTGGTTCACAACCCATTTCATCAAAGGTTTCCAGTAGGGTTGAGGTCAGGGCTCTGTACAGAACACTCAAGTTCCTCCACACCAAACTGACCAAACTATGTCTTTTTGGAGCTGTCTCCACTCTCCTGGGAAGACTTCCTACAAAACTTTGGTTTGTGTCTGTGGGAATTTGTGCTCATTCACCCAAAGGAACATTGGGGAGGTCAGGCATTGATAATGGATGAGGAGACTTGGCTCACAACCCATTTCATCAAAGGTTTCCAGTAGGGCTGAGGTCAGGGTTCTGTACAGAACACTCAAGTTCCTCCACACCAAGCTGGCCAGACCATATCTCTATGGAGCTGGCTTTGTACACAGGGGCACAGTCATGCTGGAACAGAAAAGGGTCTTCACCAAACTGTTCCCACAAGACACACCATATATTATCATTCTGCTTGTATCACTAGATCACATGAAGCAGATGTGTGAACATAGTATTTTTTACTCCATCGCCCAATAAAAATATTTAATCATTAAAAAAACACACACAGCTAAGCAGTTTAACAAATGTTTCCCCAAGTCAGACAGAGATGACTCTGCGATGATGTCACTGTACGCCGCCACTGGGAGTCACACCGGGAGTAACGAGATCTGTCTGGGGTGCCCCTGCGTATCTCATCACTGAGGGGTTAATGTGGCCCTAGAGGCAGAGGATAGCAGCACACCTGCTGCCAGACTCAGTGATGTATCTGTAGCCCACAGCTGTATATACACATATTGACAGCTATAGACCATGATGATGTGTATACCTGGGGCTAAGCCCTGACCTCCAGGATGCTCTCTAGCACTTTATACGTGAGGAGCTGTTGGAGGACACGGTGAACTCTTCCTGCTAGCAGACTGTAGAAATTGGACCAACTTAGATTCTATTGTAAGATCGTTAATGACCAGGTATGCCTCAATGTCCAGGATCATGTCCAAGTATTGGTGTAGCGCTACCCTCGTGAGGGCCACTGTGTTTCCAGGTCCCCATAAACTCCGCACAGCCAGGCAACGTGCATTTTCCACACTTTCACAAATAGTCAGTGAGCAGTCCATGAGCTCGGTTTTTGTTATTTTATTAGGGAATACAACTTGGATGGGATAATAGGGATTATGGGATGCCCAACTTGACTGAATCAATGCACAGGGACAACCTCCTTCCTATTTACAGAAACAGATCCTGGACTGTTCTTCTCCTGGAAAGCCATCAGTCTTTGTAGATCAGTAGCAGCAGCCCCTTACGGGTGAGGGACTCGCAGCCCCCCTCAAAAGTTACCTTAGCTTGTTGCAAACTACATGCAGAAGTGTCTCCTCCCCTGTAGAACTGCTCCCAGCTCCACAGCCTGCAGACATTACCAGCCCTCCTGGCTGCTCTGAAGATCTCCCAGGATAAAGATAAGGGTTCAAGCCCTTTGAAAAGCTTGCTACACGTGGTAGTCTCTCCTCTTGTGGATCCCAGGGTGTGATGATGTACTCACTCTGTTCTCCTTGCTCCCACTCAGGGGCGGACTGACAACTCATGGGGCCCCCAGGCAATAGGGGATCATGGGGCCCCTGTGTCCTTGGCCAAACTCAAAAAAGCCTATGAAAAGATACCAGGGGCATCTCATGGGGCCCCCTACTGACCCCGGGCCCTCGGGCAGTGCCCGAGTTTCCAAATGGTCAGTCCCCCCCTGCTCCCACTGCTTCCAGGCCTTGATCCTATTAATGATGTACTGCTAAATAGACCCTCCTGAGCCAGACCGAGCCTGATCTGGAGACCAGCCCCTTAGACTTAGGGGACCCCTCCAAGGCCACCGACAGTCTCCTCAGCAATCCATCTTTGACCCAACTCCCCCGCCAGCCTGTCTCTCTCATATTTATGTGCTGATCCACCACTCTACCAGGGCCTCCAGACCTGGGATTGGTAAGACTTCAACAAACATGCAGATTAGCGCTCCACCTCTTCTGCCCACTGGCTTCTGTAAGGTTCCAATGGTCCTCCAGAACCAAGCGGATGCAGCAGAGTCCCAGCCTGTTAAACCATCCAGCTTAACCTGCAGTAATCCGACCTTAATCACAGACACAGTTACCACGAGTCATACACAATAGATTTGCTCACACTGTTCTAGTAGCACACTAGAGGGTGCTTTAGAGTTTTTAGATTTCATGAGTGCAAGTTGATGCGAATGGAAGCAACTCAAGTAGCTCAGAGTAACTCAGAGGCAAACCAACATGCCTAGAAGAAAGTTAAGTCTACTTCAGAAGCCTCTGAAAATGTCCTGCTGCTTCTAAGTCTGATGGATATGTTCGGGAACCCTTTAGGTAGCCAGAAACGTGTCATCATGCTTCCCCAACTTTCCTCGGAGAATGGATGGGGACTTCAAGTACCGCGCGTGAACTGCAATCACGATCAGGTGAGCGTTACGGCAGGGGTTGGGCCCAGGACAGATCGATATTATCGCAGCTCGTCATCTTCATGGTTGTACCTCTTTGTCTGTAGACATCCTAAGGGGTCTAGTTATCAGTGTTCTCTCCCAAGAGTCACACAACCTTTACTCAAGATTCACCAATTTTTATAATTGGATCCTTTGGGAAAATGTCTGACTCATGGATGTAAACACTGATAAATAGACCCCTCAGAGGCCAACCAACATTTTTAGAAGAAAGTTAAGTCTACTTCAGAAGCCTCTGAAAATGTCCTGCTGCTTCGAAGTCTGATGGATATGTTCGGGAACCATTTGGGTAGCCAGAAACGTGTCATCATGCTTCCCCAACTTTCCTCAGAGAATGGATGGGGACTTTAAGTACCGCGCGTGAACCGCTATCACAATCAGGTGAGCGTTACGGCAGGGGCCTGGCCCAGGACAGATCGATATTATCGCAGCTCATCATCTTCATGGTTGTACCTCTTTGTCTGTAGACATCCTAAGGGGTCTATTTATCAGTGTTCTCTCCCGAGAGTCACACAACCTTTACTCAAGATTCACCCATTTTTATAATTGGATCCTTTGGGTAAATGTCTGACTCGCTGATAAATAGACCCCTAAGCACTCCTTCACACCTGAGCGTTTTGTAGCTTCAAGCCCAAAGCTCCAAGCCCCATTAAAAGGGTCCCTGTTCACATTTAATTGCTCAAGCTTCTGGAGCTCAACGCCGCGTTCTTAGTCCCTTTGACTTCATTAGAATCATGTAAAAAATGATGGGTTGCCCACGTTTTTCAAACGTTCCCATAATACAGGGTAGAACCCTCCGAGAGTTGTGTAGGCTATTGGGTAAATTTAGTTTGGTTCCCCTGTAATCAGTGGAGTAGGGGTTAACTGCTCCGCTCTGCTCAGTGTCTCATGGGCTGCTGCTCTGACTACTTCCTTTTGCATTCTAGAGCAGTGGTCTCCAAACTGTGGCCCTTTGCTTACCTTTATCCAGCCCTTGGGGCACTTTTCCTCCCCCTCATACAGGACACTATTCCTCCCACTGACATCAACAATGGGGCATAATTCCTGCTACTGACAGCAACAACAGGCACTATTCCTCTCACTGACACCAATAACGGAGAACTATTCCTTCCACTGAAACCAACAATGGGGCACCAATCCTCCCACTGACACCAATGATAGGGCATAATTCCTGCTACTGACAGCAACAACAGGCACTATTCCTCTCACTGACACCAATAACGGAGAACTATTCCTTCCACTGAAACCAACAATGGGGCACCAATCCTCCCACTGACACCAATGATAGGGCATAATTCCTGCTACTGACAGCAACAACGGGCACTATTCCTCTCACTGACACAAACAACGGGGAACTATTCCTTCCACTGACACCAATAACAGGGAACTATTCCTTCCACTGACACCAACAACAGGGAACTATTCCTTCCACTGATACCAACAATGGGGCACTATTCCACCCACTGTAGGGTTGCCACCTCATCCCTTTAAAACCAGACACATATTAATTAAAAAGGTTCTGTGGCTGATTAAAGTGGCAATTAAACCCACCTAGTGCTTTATCTGCATTAAATTGGCCTCAGAACCTGTGTAATTAATATGTGCTCAGTTTTTAAGGGATGAGGTGGTGACTCTATCACACTGACACCAATGATGGGGCATAATTCCTGCTACTAACATCAACAACATGCACTATTCTTCCCACTGACACCAATGGTGGGGCACTATTCCTTCCACTGACACCAATGATGGGACACTATTCCTCCCACTGTCACCAATGATGGGATACTATTCCTTCCACTGACACCAATGATGGGACACTATTCCCCCCACTGACACCAATGATGGGGCACTATTCCTCCCACTGATACCAATAATGGGGCACTATTCCTCCCACTGATACCAATGATGGGGCACTATTCCTCCCACTGATACTAATGATGGGGCACTATTCCTCCCACTGACACCAATGATGGGGCACTATTCCTCCCACTGACACCAATGATGGGGCACTATTCCCCCCACTGATACCAATAATGGGGCACTATTCCCCCCACTGACACCAATGATGGGGTACTATTCCTTCCACTGACATCAATGATGGGGCACTATTCCTTCCACTGACACCAATGATGGGGCACTATTCCTCCCACTGTCACCATTGATGGGACACTATTCCTTCCACTGACACCAATGATGGGGCACTATTCCTTCCACTGACACCAACGATGGGGCACTATTCCTCCCACTGATACTAATGATGGGACACTATTCCTCCCTCTGACACCAATGATGGGACACTATTCCTTCCACTGACACCAGCAATGGAGCACTATTCCTCTCACTGACACCAACAACTGGGCACTATTCGTGCTACTGACATCAACATGACACCAACAATGGGCCATTATTCCTCCCTCTGACACCAATGATGGGACACTATTCTTCCCACTGACACCAACAATAGTGAAACTATTCCTCTTACTGACACCAACAATGGGGCACTATTTCTCCTACATATACCAACAACATGGCACCATTCCTCCTGCTGACACCAATGATGGGGCACTATTCCTCCCACCGACAGCAACAATAGACCGATATTCCTCCCACTAACACTAATGATGGGGCACTATTTCCCCTTTTGACACCAACAATGGGCCACTGTTCCTCCCACTGACACCAACAAGGTGGCACTATTCCTTCAACTGACACTAATGATGAGGCACTATTTCTCCTACTGACACCAATGATGGGGCACTATTCCTTCCACTGACACCAATGATGGGGCACTATTCCTCCCACTGATACCAATGATGGGGCACTATTTCTCCTACTGACACCAATGATGGGACACTATTCCTCCCACTGACACTAATGATGAGGCACTATTTCTCCTACTGACACCAATGATGGGGCACTATTTCTCCTACTGACACCAATGATGGGGCACTATTTCTTCCACTGACACCAACAATAGAGCGCTATTCCTCACCCCCAATACCAAAGAAGAATTGTTTACTCCCACTGATGCCAGAACAATTTCTACAACCAATGACCACAGTCCAGCTCCCGCTAAAGTCTGAAGGACAGTAAACTGCCACTTTTTTCAGAAAGTTTGGAGACCCCTGCTCTAGAGGATTGTAGAATTATAGTGGGAGGAAGAGCAGTCTGAATATGTATGGAGCTCGAGCCAATCCCTGGGGAGGTGTGCCCAGTGGGTGGCTGGAGAGCCCATAAATAGTCTGAGGCCTAAGATAGTGAGACAGTTCCTGGGTCCAGCCCTGCTGGAGGAGACCCCAGTGCAGGGGCTCTGCCCCTGGGGCAGGATTACTGGAGGTGCCATTCAGAAGACATCAAGGTCACAGCTGAAGCTTTAGCTGGGGGGGTAAACCTGGTCCCGGAGTCAGTTTGGGTCTGAAGAAGCTCACTGCCATAAGGAAGTTAGGGAAAGAGTGTCCATCTGTCCTATGGTGGTGTGAGTCTGTGTCTCCCTGACTGAGGAGTGCCTGGTGGATATTGGAAGGAGGCAGCTGATGATCCTGCGGTATTGTGAGTAAAGCGACCTAAGTCTGGGATTTAGTGACTGTGCGCAGCTCTTAGTTCCCGGAAGGAAGACATAGTCCCTGTCAGCAGCAGAGAGTCATGTGGGACTTTTTCTTTTAGCGCAGCTCAGAGAGCGAAGAGTCCTCAAAAAGTTCAGCTCATCGGTTTTTGAGGTACCCCATGCTACCTTCACCCCATCCAAATTCAACGTCACAATAAAACCCTAAAAAAGACACCCCTAGACTGTTCCATTTGAGCCAATGAGAGTGGAGGAAATGCTGTTTGCCTGGCTTAGAGGGGGAAAAGTGTCAGTTCACCAGCGGCTCCACAAGTCTTCTTTTTTGGTACTTCCATTTATAAAAATGTGCAAAAAAACCCTCAAAATCACCTACATATGCTGCGCTCAAGTGTAAATGGGGGGGGGGGTGATAAATGTTTTATTTGGTTGAATTTTAAATAGTTAAAAAAAAAAGCTACGATTCTTCAAACAGGTTGCCGAAAAAGGTGGCAACAGTTAAAAACTGCTGACAATAAAAGCATTTATACCTCCTCGGGGAAGATCCCTTCTCCGGCTTCCCTCTATGAAAATAATGATTTAAGCCGAGTTTAGGGTGGTGTAAATTCTTGGTGAAAGTTTCAAGGAGGAAAAAAAAAGTGGGGTAAAGCCTTTCTCAATTGCCAGATTATAATAATATAATTATACAGCTTGCTACTTTCCGTGTGCCTGGTCCTCCTCTGTATATATTCCCTCTATCAGGCTCTGAACTGTCTCTTCCAGTTCTCTTGCTCAGTCCCCCCCCCCTCCCTCTCACGCTCACCTGTCTGGTATGTTAATGATAGTTTTAACATTCCTCCCAAATCCTTCTTTAATCCTACAGGTCTCAAATGCCCCCCTCCCCATCGGCTGATTCAGCCTGGGGGGGCAACTTGCAAACACAAAACTTTTCCATGCAAAGATCAGCAGGGTTGGCGGGCAGAGGGAGGGCTAATCCAAGGGTCTCAGTCAAGGATAGACTTAATGGAAGGAGGTCTTTGACAAGGTGTAGAGATAATACCAAGGTCTATGGAAGATGGATTGTTATTTCCAAGGTCTCTTGAGTAACTGGAAGGATAATGCGCGAGTCTCTACAATGTGCAGAGTTAGTAGCAGGGTCTTTGAGAAGCAGAGAGTTAATAAAAGGGTCTCTGGTTGGTGCAATTGAAAATCAGAGTCTCCGGGAAGGGTAGAAGGTCATAACTGGGTTCTTAGAAGAAAAAAGTTTAATCCAAGGTCCCTGTTACTATTAGGGTGACTGGAAGGGGTTAATACCAGTGTTTCTGGATAGAAAAAGTAAATGTCTAGGTTAGTGGAAGGGGGTTTTGAAAGTAGACTAAACACGTTTGAGAGCCAAAGCTCCCCTAGAACCCATGAGTGGAAGTCAGCGCATCCAATAATCAGTAGATGTGTGGCCATTTATGAACACGATAGTTTGAGGAGTGGGTGCAGGTTGTCAACTCTTGTAGTTTTCTGAAAGGTGGATAATTAATAGTAGGATTTCTAGTTGGTGAAGAAAAAATGGAAGGGTTTTGGAACTAGACTAAACACGTTTGAGAACCAAAGCTCCCTTAGAACACGAGTGGAAGTGCATCCAAAGACCAGCAAATGTGTGCCCATATATGGAGACAATAGCTTGAGGAGTGGGTGCAGGTTGATGACTGTTGTAGTTTTCTGAAAGGTGCAGAATTAATAATAGGCTTTCTGGTAGGTGAAGAGGAACCGGTAGGGTTTTGGAACTAGACTAAACATGTTTGAGAATCAAAGCTCCCCTAGAACCCATGAATGGAAGTCAGCGCATCCAATATTCAGTAGATGTGTGGCCATTTATGAATACAATAGTTTGAGGATTGGGTACAGGTTGTTGACTCTTGTAGTTTTCTGAAAAGTGGAGAATTAATAATAGACTGTCTGGTAGGTGAAGAACAAATGGAAGGGTTTTGGAACTAGACTAAACATGTTTGAGAACCAAAGCTCCTCTAGAACCCATGAGTGGAAGTCAGCGCATCCAATAATCAGTAGATGTGTGGCCATTTATGAACACAATAGTTTGAGGAGTGGGTGCAGGTTGTTGACTCTTGTAGTTTTCTGACAAGTGGAGAATTAATAATAGGCTCTCTGGTAGGTGAAAAGAAAATGGAAGGGTATTGGAACTAGACTATACATGTTTAAGAACCAAAGCTTCCCTAGAACCCATGAGTGGAAGTCAGCGCATCCAATAATCAGTAGATGTTTGGCCATTTATGAACACAATAGTTTGAGGAGTGGGTTCAGGTTGTTGACTCTTGTAGTTTTCTGACAAGTGGAGAATTAATAATAGGCTCTCTGGTAGGTGAAAAGAAAATGGAAGGGTATTGGAACTAGACTATACATGTTTAAGAACCAAAGCTTCCCTAGAACAAATGAGTGGAAGTGCATCCAAAGAACAGCAAATGTGTGCCCATATATGGAGACAATAGCTTGAGGAGTGGGTGCAGGTTGATGACTTGTAGGTTTCTGAAAGGTGGAGAATTAATATTAGGCTTTCGGGTAGGTGAAGAAAAAACGGAAGGGTTTTGGAACTAGACTAAACACGTTTGTGAGCCAAAGCTTCCCTAGAACCCATGAGTGGAAGTCAGCGCATCCAAAATTCAGTAGATGTGTGGCCATTTATGAACACAATAGTTTGAGGAGTGGGTGCAGGTTGTTGACTCTTGTAGTTTTCTGAAAAGTGGAGAATCAATAATAGGTTTTTGGGTAAGTGAAGAAGAATTGGTAGGGTTTTGGAACTAGACTAAACAAGTTTGAGAACCAAAGCTCCCCTAGAACAAATGAGTGGAAGTGCATTCAAAGACCAGCAAAGGTGTGCCCATTCATGAAGACAATAATTTGAAGAGTGGGTGCAGGTTGTTGTCTTATATAGTTTTCTGAAAGGTGGAGACTTAATAATAGACTCTTTGGTATGTGAAGAGTAAATACTAAGATCTTTTGGAAGGGGAAGAGTTCATTTTAAGGTTCATAGACGGAAGAAATCTTAATACAAGGTCTGTCAATATTGGAGTGACTAAAAAGGGGAATGCCAAGGTTAGTGGAAGGGAAAGGGGCTAATCCCAAGTTTTGGAGCTGAGCTACACTGCTTTGAGAAAAGCTCCCCAAGAACACATAGGTGAATATCACTGCTCTCCTAATAATTTAGGGGATGGGTTGAGGTTGTTGACTCTTGTAATTTTCTAGAAGATAGAATTAATATAGACTCTCTGGTAGGTGGAGAGTATATATCATGGTCTCCAAGAAGGTTGCTCCTAAACGTGAGTTTAGGAGCTTTTGGCGTTTTTTTTGCCAAAGCCCCTGAACTCAACTCAATAAAAGCCTATGTGTCCATGTACACCAGAGCTTAGGAGCAGTAGAGTTTAGGTGCAGGTAAACGTTCCTCTCCTGAATGCAGAAGAATCAACTTCAGGAAAGGAATGCTTGGCCAAAGAATACTAAACACAGCAAAAAACGTGCATAAATGTGTCTAAACGCTAGCCGTGTTTAGCGCTTGAGCCTTTATTCATGTCAATGGAAAATACTCTGGCCATTCAAGTGAACAAACATCCAAGTGTTTAGCATTTTTCTGCTGCCAGGAGAGCTGAACATCTAGAGGAGTTCATGTGTACATAAGGCCTTAGAGTCAATACCAAGTTTGCTAGAAGCAGGAAAGTTTAATACAAGGTTTCTGTTACTATTCAGTCGGAATTACCACGATTCTGAATGGGAAGGGGTTAATGCCCAGGTTAATGGAAGGCAAATGGGGTTTTATCGGGTTTTGGAACTGGACTAAACACCTTTGAGAAGAAAAGCTCCTCCCTTAGAACACATGAGTGGAAGTAAGTGAATCCAAAGACTAGAAAAGGTTTGTTTTCACGAATGAACAGAATAATTTGTGAAGTGGGTACAAGTAGTTTGTAGTTTTACGGAAATTGGAGAGTTAATTATGGGTTCCCCTACTGACCCCGGGCCCTTGGGCAGTAAATGGAGAGAGTAAATAGCAAGTAAATAGCAAGGTCTTCAGGAAGGATAAGTGCTAATACCAGACTTTCTAGAAAGAAGACCAATATAGTTGTCACGTACCTTGGTTGGAGGCCGAATTGAGTAGAGGGCTTCCCTTGTGGCTCTGAGCACCCATGAAAGTGGTGACAGAGGTACAAGGCTCAAAGAAGCATGGGTGCCAGTAGCTTGATGACTGCCATGGTCAGGGATGTAGTCAAGGTAAGACAGGCTCATACACAATGAGACAGCAGCGTGCTCAGAAAGCAGGCCAGGGTCGCTGATGTGCGTGCATGTGCACGAGCATGAGCTGCAGAGGAATGAGCATTAATTGCGCAGAAATTAGCACTCGTTGCGTAAGAATTAGCATTACTAGTTTCCTGACAGCAGTGATGTTTAGATAAGGGCGACTGGAAGATGCTAATACCGAGGACAGTGGAAAAGAAAGAGCCTAATCTTGGGTTTTGAAACTAGTCTAAAAAACATTGAGAAGCAAAGCTCCCCCAGAACACAGGTGAGTGCCACCTTGCACAGGATAATCTGGGGAATGCGTACAGTTGTTGACTCTTGCCATTTTCTGGAAGTTCTAAGGTTAATTATAGGTTCTCTGGTAGATAAATAGCAAATAACTGGATCTTCCTGATGGGTAAAGGTTAATACCAATGTTCCTAGAAGGAAGATAATGGAACAACGGTTCTTGGAGTGAAGGTATCTAGAAGAGGCTTACTATGGGTACTGGGAAGGAAAGCGGCAAATCCTGGGTTTTGGCATTGGACTAAACAGTTTTGAGAAACAAAAGTTCCCCTAGAACACAGGTGTCAAACTGACGGCCCTCCAGCTGTTGCCAAACAACAAATCCCAGGAGGCATTGCAAGAATGACAGTTACAAGCATGACTGCCAATGGCAGAAGCATGATGGTCTTCCTGATGGGTAAAGGTCTTCCTGATGGGTAAAGGTCTTCCTGATGGGTAAAGATCTTCCTGATGGGTAAAGGTCTTCCTGATGGGTAAAGGTCTTCCTGATGGGTAAAGGTCTTCCTGATGGGTAAAGGTCAATACCAATTTTCCTAGAAGGAAGATAATGGAACAAAGGTTCTTGAAGTGGAGGTACCTAGAAGAGGCTTTCTATGGGTACTGGGAAGGAAAACGGTAAATCCTGGGTTTTGGAATTTGTCTAAACACCTTTGAGAAACAAAAGTTCCCCTAGAACACGGGTGTCAAACTGGCAGCCCTACAGCTGTTGCCAATCTACAAGTCCCATGAGGCATTGCAAGATTGGCAGTTACAAGCATGACTTCCAAAGGCAGAAGCATGATGGTCTTCCTGATGGGTAAAGGTCTTCCTGATGGGTAAAGGTCTTCCTGATGGGTAAAGGTCTTCCTGATAGGTAAAGGTCTTCCTGATGGGTTAAGGTCTTCCTGATGGGTAAAGCTCTTCCTGAAGGGTAAAGGTCTTCCTGATAGGTAAAGGTCTTCCTGATGGGTTAAGGTCTTCCTGATGGGTAAAGCTCTTCCTGATGGGTAAAGGTCTTCCTGATAGGTAAAGGTCTTCCTGATGGGTTAAGGTCTTCCTGATGGGTAAAGCTCTTCCTGAAGGGTAAAGGCCTTCCTGATGGGTAAAGGTTAATACCAATGTTCCAAAAGGAAGATAATGGAACAACGGTTCTTGAAGTGAAGGTAACAAGGAGGCTTATTATGGGTACTGGGAAGGAAAGTGGCAAATCCTGGGCTTTAGAAATGGACTAAACACCTTTGAGAAACAAACGTTCCCCTAGAACACGGGTGTCAAACTGGCAGCTCTCCAGCTGTTGCCAAACTACAAGTCCCATGAGGCATTGCAAGATTGACAGTTACAAGCATGACTGCCAAAGGCAGAAGCGTGATGGCACTTGTAGTTTCGCAACAGCTGGAGGGCCCCCAGTTTGACACCCCTGCCCTAGAACACATGGGTGAATGTCACTGCACTCAGAATCATTTGAGGGATGGGCGCAAGTTTTTGAGGTGGTCTTGTCTGTACTGTGTGTTTCATGTAGGTCAGTTGTGTTTTGTGTACATGTATAGATGGAGCTGCTGTTCATCCTGTAGTGTGGAATACAGGACCAATATTGCTCCAGCATAATATATATGCTATCAATATTTCTTAATAAACGCATATTTTAATGACACCTTTGGTTTTATCTACACAGCTGGCAGTATAATCTCCATCTTCAAAAAAAGTCATAGTTACATGCGTTTGTGCCCATTTTATATGCACAAGTTTGAATTTATGTAATTTTTTTTGTTTATTATTATTATTATTATTATAGGTACTTATATAGTGCCATCAATTACGCAGCGCTTTATTCATTGTGAATGACTAAAGCCAAACTCCACTCATATTTTTTTAATTTTTTTTATTAAATCTTCCAAAAAAGTCATAGTTACATGCGTTTATGCCCATTTCATATGCACAAGTTTGAATTTATTTCATTTTTTTTTTAGTTTATCCATTGGGAGTGACTAAAGCCAAACTCCAGTCCTATTTTTTTTTTCTATTAAATCTTCAAAAAAAAGTCATAGTTACATGCAATTGTGCCCATTTTATATGCAAAAGTTTGAATTTATGTCATTTTGGGTTTTTTTTTTGTTTATACATTGGGAATGACTAAAGCCAAACTCCAGTCCTATTTTTTTTATTTTTTAATTAAATCTTCATAAAAGTCATAGTTACATGCGTTTGTGCCCATTTTATATGCACAAGTTTGAATTTACGTCATTTTTGGGTTTTTTTTGTTTATCCATTGGGAATGACTAAAGCCAAACTCCAGTCATATTTTTTTTATTTTTTCTTTAATTAAATCTTCAAAAAAAATTCATATTTACATGCGTTTGTGCCCATTTTATATGTACAAGTTTGAATTTATGTCATTTTTTTCATTTATCCATTGAGAATGACTAAAGCCAAACTCCAATCCTATTTTTTTTTTTTTTAATTAAATAGTGCCCCATCAATTTTACAAATAAAAATCAGCTCATTTGTTCTCCCCTCCATCACTGTCCCCTGCAGACCCCCCGCTCTGTGAACCAGTGCTGCTCCTCTTCTGGTTCTAAAGAGCCCCAATTAACCCACTTCCGGTGAGTGCATGCCATCATGAGCCCGCCCCCGAGGAGCGTGTCATCGCCTCGTCCTCTGCTCACAGAGCCCCTACTGAATATGGCCATAGAAAAGGATATTGATTATATTTCAGCACAAATTGATACCCATTACCTCATTTCAAACATTTCATTTCCATATTATATCGGTGGCATGCGAAAATGTGCCTTTTTATTGTAAAACATAACAATAATTACAAAGCTCTATGGAGCCAGCATTTAGTAAACAGCGAAGGTAAGTACTCCATCCATTAGTATCCGCATGTGCTTAGCTTGCTTGATGACACCACTCCACCTACCCCACTCACAGCTTTTTGTAGACTTCATCGGGAGTAGATTTCAACATAAATATTCTCCAAACTGGACAAAATACTTGGATTTGTAAGTGGAAATCTTCGAACTGCGCTCATATGGTACTCATGAGTGGGCTGCTTGGCAATCAGATGCTCACGGATATTTGAGATGATCTTACTCCCGTAGTATAGATGGCTGTATATAACATCCATGATAAATACAGCTGAAGCATGACTGAATTATTTTTAAAAAGAAAATTTTCTTCTGAACATAGCTCCTTTCATACACATGGGTGGAAAACATGGAAACTTGATTCTGCCTTGTTTGGAGGAAGCTGATTTCACTCCTGTAGGATAGAGGGTTGTATATAATTTGTAAAAGATATACGCTGCATTGCCAAAAGTATTGGGACACCCCTCCAAATCATTGTGTTCCATGGCCACTGTTTGCTTCTACAAACATTGGTGAAAGAATGGGTCGCTCTCAGGAGCTCAGTGACTCCAAGCGTTGTCCCGTGATAGGTGGCCACCTGGGCAATAAGTCCATCCGTGACATTTCCTGGCTACTAAATATTCCACGCTCTGTTAGTGGGATTATAACAAAGTGGAAGCTACTGGGAATAACAGCAACTCAGCCACCAAGTGGTAGGCCACGTCACATGACAGGGCGGGGTCAGCGCATGCTGAAGCGCACAGTGCGCAGAAGTCACCAACTGTCTGCAGAGTCAATAGCTAAAGACCTCCAAACTTGGTGTGGCCTTCAGATGAGCCCAACAACAGTGCGTAGAGAGCTTCATGGAATGGGTTTCCATGGCCAAGCAACTGCATCCAAGCCTTCCATCACCAAGTGCAATGCAAAGCGTCGGATGCCGTGGTGTAAAGCACACTGCCACTGGACTCTAGAGCAGTGGAGACGTGTTCTCTGGACGGACCAATCACGCTTCTCTGTCTGGCAATCCGATGCATGTGTTTGGATTTGGCAGTTGCCAGGAGAACGGTACTTTGTTGACTGCATTGTGCCAAGTGTAAAGTGTGGTGGAGGGGGGATTATGGTGTGGGGTTGTTTTTCAGGGGTTGGGCTTGGCCCCCTAGTTCCAGTGAAGGGAACTCTTAAGGCATCAGCATACCGAGACATTTTGGACAATTTCATACTCCCAACTTTGTGGGAAGAGTTTGGGGATGGCCCCTTCCTGTTCCAACATGACTGCACACCAGTGCACAAAGCAAGGTCCATAAAGACATGGAGGAGCCAGTTTGGGGTGGAGGAACTTGACTGGCCTGCACACAGTCCTGACCTCAACCCCATAGAACCCCTTTGGGATGAATTAGAGCGGAGACTGCGAGCCAGGCCTCCTCCCCCGACATCATTGCCTGACCTGACAAATGTGCTTCTGGAAGAATGGTCCAACCTTCCCATAGACACCCTCCTAAACCTTGTGGACGGCCTTTCCAGAAGAGTTGAAGCTGTTATAGCTGCAAAGGGCGGGGCCAACTCAATATTGAACCCTACGGACTAAAACTGGGATGCCATTAAAGTTCTTGATATCAGTTGTGACATTCAGATGGTAGGGTCAGAATTTGGAGTAAACAGCATGGTGTGGTGGATCCATTCTGCCTTGTATCAACGGTTCAGGCTGGTGGTGGTGGTGTCATGGTGTGGTGGATCCATCCTGCCTTGTATCAACGGTTCAGGCTGGTGGTGGTGTCATGGTGTGGTGGATCCATTCTGCCTTGTATCAACGGTTCAGACTGGTGGTGGTGTCATGGTGTGGGTGAGATTTTCTTGGCACACTTTGGGCCCATTAGTACCAACTGAGCATTGTTTAAATGCCACAACCTACCTGAGTATTGTTGCTGACCATGTCCATCCCTTTATGACTCCAGTGTCCCCATCTTCTGATGGCTCCTTCCAGCAGGATAATGCTCCATGTCACAAAGCTCCAATCATCTCCAACTGATTTCTGGAACATGACAATGAGGTCACTGTCTTCCAATGGCCTCCACAGTCACCAGATCTCCATCCAATAGAGCACCTTTGGGGATGTGGTGGAACGGGAGATTCGCATCATGGATGTGCAGCCAACAAATCTGCAGCAACTGCGTGATGCTATCATGTCAATATGAACCAAAATTTCCTCTGAGGAATGTTTCCAACACCTTGTTGAATCAATGCCATGAAGAATTAAGGTAGTTTTGAAGGCAAAAAGGTAAAGTCCATCCCGGGACTAGATTGAACCCCCTTGTTGATGTCATTGGGTGGGAAGAATCATGCCCCATCATTGGTATAATTGGGAGAAATTGTGCCCCATCATTGGTGTCAATGGGAGGCACTGTGACCAGTCGTTAATGTCATTGGGAGGAATTGCGCCCCTTCACTGGTTTCCAGTGGATGGAATTATGCCCCATTGTTGGTGTCTGAGGATGAAATATTGCCCCAAGGGCCATATGAAAGCAAGCAAAGGGCCACATCCGGCCCCCGGGCCACAGTTTGGAGACCACTGCTTTAAAGGAATCTACTTAAAGAGTAATTCCCTCTTTGAATGACTGGTAGATGAACCGGGACAACAGCTGTGAGAAGTCTGTTGCAAGAAGGGTTGCATGCTCACAAAAGTATCACATTCTGCATGAGGCTATACCACTGTGCTGCAGGAGACTACTAGAGGCTACCAATGTGCTGCAGGAGACTACTAGAGGCTACCAATGTGCTGCAGGAGACTACTAGAGGCTACCAATGTGCTGCAGGAGACTACTAGAGGCTACCACTGTGCTGCAGGAGACTACTAGAGGCTACCAATGTGCTGCAGGAGACTACTAGAGGCTACCACTGTGCTGCAGGAGACTACTAGAGGCTACCAATGTGCTGCAGGAGACTACTAGAGGCTACCAATGTGCTGCAGGAGACTACTAGAGACACTAATGTGCTGCAAGAGACTACTAGAGGCTACCAATGTGCTGCAAGAGACTATTAGCAGATACCAATGTGCTGCAGGAGACTACTAGAGGCTACCAATGTGCTGCAGGAGACTACTAGAGGCTACCAATGTGCTGCAGGAGACTACTAGAGGCTACCACTGTGCTGCAGGAGACTACTAGAGGCTACCAATGTGCTGCAGGAGACTACTAGAGGCTACCAATGTGCTGCAGGAGACTACTAGAGGCTACCAATGTGCTGCAGGAGACTACTAGAGGCTACCAATGTGCTGCAGGAGACTACTAGAAGCTATACCACTGTGCTGCAGGAGACTACTAGAGGCTACCAATGTGCTGCAGGAGACTACTAGAGGCTACCAATGTGCTGCAGGAGACTACTAGAGGCTACCAATGTGCTGCAGGAGACTACTAGAGGCTGCCAATGTGCTGCAAGAGACTATTAGCAGATACCAATGTGGTGCAGGAGACTACTAGAGGCTACCAATGTGCTGCAGGAGACTACTAGAGGCTACCAATGTGCTGCAGGAGACTACTGGAGACTACCAATGTGCTGCAAGAGACTACTAGATGCTACCAATGTGCTGCAGGAGGCTACTAAGGACTACAAATGTACTACAATAGACTATTAGCGGATACCAATGTGGTGCAGGAGACTACTAGAGGCTACCAATGTGCTGCAGGAGACTACTAGAGGCTACCAATGTGCTGCAGGAGACTACTAAAGACTACCAATGTGCTGCAGGAGACTACTAGAGGCTACCAATGTACTGCAGGAAACTACTTGAGGCTACCAATGTGCTGCAAGAGACTACTGTTGGCTACCAATGTGCTGCAAGAGACTACTAGAGGCTACCAATGTGCTGCAGGAGACTATTAGAGGTCTTTTAGATTCGCTTAAATATGTAGTTCTGAGATGATTCTTCACTGTTCTCATGATCATTGACACTCCACGAGGTGAGATCTTGCATGGTGCACCAGACCTAGGGAGACTGACACTTGTTTTGTGTTTCTTCCATTTGTGAATGATTGCACCAACTGTTGTCACCTTCTCACCAAGCTGCTTGGCCATAGTTTGGTAGCCCAGTCCAGCCTTGTGTAGGTCTACCATCTTGTCCCTGACATCCTTGGACAGCTCTTTGGTTTTTGCCATGGTGGAGAGTTTGGAATCTGATGGTTTGATTGCTCCTGTGGACAGGTGTCTTTTATACAGGTAACACAATGAGATTAGCAGCACTCCCTTTAAGAGACTGCTTCTAATCTCAGCTTGTTACCTGTATGAGACACCTGGGAGCCAGAAATCCTGCTGAATGATAGGGGATCAAATCCTTCTTTCCCTCATGAACATGCAGATCCGTCATCATTTGTTAGACGCATTTCTGCTGAATTTGTTGTTGTATTCTGTCTCTCAGTGTTACACCGAACATTCCATTGTTAGACCGATCATTTCTGTGTGAGGGGCGAACATTCCATTGTTAGACCGATCGTTTCTGTGTGAGGGGCGAACATTCAGCATCAGCCGGGGAGCAAATACACATTTCCTTCACTGTATATATAGCACATTGGATATAAATGTCTCCTAACATACGGCGTTGGAAGGGTGGAAGGGGTTGGGTTGGTTTTCTTCTAATCTCCTTCTCTCTGCACTTTCTCCTCCAGCAAACAGTTTAATTTGGTGATTATTTTTAGATTAGCTCTCGCCTTGTAAGCGCCTTGATTCGTGTTATTCTTTTACATACTTTTACACATTCTTTCATTGTATCCTGTGACCCCTTGGTTGGGAAATTTTCATGGAAATTATGAAACAGCCGCAGCAGACTCGTCGGGGTTTGGAAGGATTCTGGGAAGGCCTCGGGAGGTTGGAGGTCAATGTTCTCAGCTTAAATTTCCGTCATAGTTTGGCAGCTTTTCTGTGAGAAGAATATCACTCAGCCCGGGTGTTTGTAGTTTTCGATGGTTCTGCGGCGTGTGGTGACAAGACCCGTACAGAATATCAGACTTCAGAGGTGACAATCCGTGAACATCAATCACAGTGGTTGGAGGACAAGCCCCCTTCTGGGACTAGAGTCAAACTGTTCCTTCATTAGATTGCAAGCTCTGTAGAACGTATGGGTGACCTCTCAGCATTCATCATGAATTGATATTCCATATCTATTGTGTGTTACCTCTATGACTGTCCCCCCCCCCATCATCCAATGTGTTACATTCTCTAGTGTCCTCCTAAATTCATTCCATTCATATGTCCTAGAGTACCTTCTTCTCTTACGTGTGACATTTAGCAGAGAGATGTTCATTTTGGAAAATTTAGGCCATGCAAGTCAGCCAGTGGGGTCTGGAAGGGAAATATGGGGGTGATTTTGCACAAATAAAGAGAGGTAAAAGGTGTGAAGGGGTTAAGGTGCAAAAGTGTGTCAGTGCAGAGCTTAAGATGTTGGTCATAGGTAGTCCAGGTGTTAAGGCAGTAGGTATCTGGCAGTGCAGGGGTAAAGGAGGTAGGTATCTAGCAGTGCAGGGGTAAAGGAGGTAGGTATCTAGCAGTGCAGGGGTAAAGGCGGTAGGTATCTGGCAGTGCAGGGGTACAGGCGGTAGGTATCTGGCAGTGCAGGGGTAAAGGCGGTAGGTATCTGGCAGTGCAGGGGTAAAGGCGGTAGGTATTAGGTAGTGCAGGGGTAAAGGCGGTAGGTATTAGGTAGTGCAGGGGGAAAGGCGGTAGATATCTAGCAGTGCAGGGGTACAGGCGGTAGGTATCTGGCAGTGCAGGGGTAAAGGCGGTAGGTATCTAGCAGTGCAGGGGTAAAGGCGGTAGGTATCTGGCAGTGCAGGGGTACAGGCGGTAGGTATTAGGTAGTGCAGGGGTACAGGCGGTAGGTATTAGGTAGTGCAGGGGTAAAGGCGGTAGGTATTAGGTAGTGCAGGGGTAAAGGCGGTAGGTATTAGGTAGTGCAGGGGGAAAGGCGGTAGGTATCTAGCAGTGCAGGGGTAAAGGCGGTAGGTATCTGGCAGTGCAGGGGTAAAGGCGGTAGCTATCTAGCAGTGCAGGGGTAAAGGCGGTAGGTATCTGGCAGTGCAGGGGTAAAGGCGGTAGGTATTTAGCAGTGCAGGGGTACAGGCGGTAGGTATCTGGCAGTGCAGGGGTAAAGGCGGTAGGTATCTGGCAGTGCAGGGGTAAAGGCGGTAGGTATCTAGCAGTGCAGGGGTAAAGGCGGTAGGTATCTGGCAGTGCAGGGGTAAAGGCGGTAGGTATTTAGCAGTGCAGGGGTACAGGCGGTAGGTATCTGGCAGTGCAGGGGTAAAGGCGGTAGGTATCTAGCAGTGCAGGGGTAAAGGCGGTAGGTATCTGGCAGTGCAGGGGTTGGGGCAGTAGGACTCTAGCAGTGAAGGGGTTACGGTGATGGTGACTGCAGGCGTAGGCAAACGCTGGTCATGTGTAACCCGTTAGTTATCAGCTCTGGCACATGTGGGACCAGTTAGAGGCGGGTGGGGGGAGGAGGGAGCTAGGAAATGAGTAATTCCTATAATTGCTGTGGCCCCCTTCTCAGAGCCCCGTGTTTATATAGATTCTATACATATTATACATCTAGGCACCGCACCTGTCTGCTCATCCCCTCTCTCCATCCCATCCATGCCAGCCTGAGCACAAGAGCTTGCAGTCCATGGTGAGGCCTACACAGCTGAGTTTCACATACTTCTCTATGTGCCACATACATCCAATCACCTACCTGGAATCCTTGTGCCGCCCAAAACACTTAACCCAACCATCCCATGGAGCCTGAAACACGGGACTGTCGGAGCTAACATAGCGAATGCTGGTAATTAAAGGATGCCATTGCACTGATAGTCAGTGGAAGGAAGATTTCCTCTTACGTTGGTGGTCACTGGGAGGAGGAATGCCCCCTTATATTGGTGGCCAGTGAAAAAAGACAATCCTCCTTGCAACGGTGGGCAGTAGAAGGAAAAATTTCCCTCTGCGTTGGTGGTCTGTGGGAGCGAGCATGCCTCCTTACACTGGGGGTCAATGGAAGGGAGAACCCACCCCCCCTTACATTGGTGGTCATTAGAATGAAAATTTCCCCCTTTCATTGGTGATAAGGTGAAAGAATGTTCCTTAGATTGGTGGTCATTGGAAAGAAGAACGTCCCCTTACATTGGTCAGCGGTGGGAGGAAGAATTCACCTTACATAGGTTGTCAGAAGAAGGAAGAATGCCCCCTTACATTGGTGGTCAGAAGAAGGAAGAATGCCCCCTTACATAGGTGGTCAGAAGGAAGAATGCCCCCTTACATTGGTGGTCAGAAGAAGGAAGAATGCCCCCTAACGTAGGTGGTCAGAAGGAAGAATGCCCCCTTACATCGGTGGTCAGAAGAAGGAAGAATGCCCCCTTACATTGGTGGTCAGAAGAAGGAAGAATGCCCCCTTACATAGGTGGTCAGAAGGAAGAATGCCCCCTTACATTGGTGGTCAGAAGAAGGAAGAATGCCCCCTTACATTGGTGGTCAGAAGAAGGAAGAATGCCCCCTTACATAGGTGGTCAGAAGAAGTAAGAACTTCCCCTTACATAGGTGGTCAGAAGAAGGAAGAATGACCCCCTTACATTGGTGGTCATTGGAAAGAAGAACGTCCCCTTACATTGGTCAGCAGTGGGAGGAAGAATCCACCTTACATAGGTGGTCAGAAGAAGGAAGAATGCCCCCTTTTGTTGGTGGTCAGAAGAAGGAAGAATGCCCCCTTACATTGGTGGTCAGAAGAAGGAAGAACTCCCCCTTACATAGGTGGTCAGAAGAAGGAAGAATGCCCCCTTACATTGGTGATCATTGGAAAGAAGAACGTCCCCTTACATTGGTCAGCAGTGGGAGGAAGAATCCACCTTACATAGGTGGTCAGAAGAAGGAAGAATGCCCCCTTACACTGGTGGTCAGAAGAAGGAAGAATGCCCCCTTACGTTGGTGGTCAGAAGAAGGAAGACTCCCCCTTACATTGGTGGTCAGAAGAAGGAAGAATGCCCCCTTACATTGGTGGTCAGAAGAAGGAAGAATGGCCCTTACATTGGTGGATAATGGAAGGAAGACTCCCTCTTAAATTGCTGGTCAGAAGAAGGAAGAATGCCCCTTTACATTGGTGGTCAGAAGAAGGAAGAATGCTCCCTTATATCGGTGGTCAGAAGAAGGAAGAATGCCCCTATAAATTGGTGGTCAGAAGAAGGAAGAATGCTCCCTTACATTGTTGGATAATGGAAGGAAGACTCCCTCTTACATTGGTGGTCAGAAGAAGGAAGAATGCCCCTTACATTGGTGGATAATGGAAGGAAGACTCCCCCTTACATTGGTGGTCAGAAGAAGGAAGAATGCCCCTTTACAATGGTGGTCAGAAGAAGGAAGACTCCCCCTTACATTGGTGGATAATGGAAGGAAGACTCCCCCTTACATTGGTGGTCAGAAGAAGGAAGAATGCCCCTTTACATTGCTGGTCAGAAGAAGGACGAATGCCCCCTTACATTGGTGGTCAGAAGAAGGAAGAATGCTCCCTTACATTGTTGGATAATGGAAGGAAGAATGCCCCTTACACTGGTGATCAGAAGAAGGAAGAATGCCCCCTTAAATCGGTGGTCAGAAGAAGGAAGAATACCCCCTTACATCGGTGGTCAGAAGAAGGAAGAATGCCCCTTTAAATTGGTGGTCAGAAGAAGGAAGAATGCTCCCTTACATTGGTGGATAATGGAAGGAAGACTCCCCCTTACATTGGTGGTCAGAAGAAGGAAGAATGCCCCTTTACATTGGTGGTCAGAAGAAGGAAGAATGCCCCCTTACATTGGTGGATAATGGAAGGAAGACTCCCCCTTACATTGGTGATCAGAAGAAGGAAGAATGCCCCCTTACATTGGTGCATAATGGAAGAAAGAATGCCCCCTTACATTGGTGGTCAGTTGAAGGAAGAATGTCCCCTATATTGTTGGTCAGTGGGAGGAAGATTCCTCTTTACATTGGTGGTTGGTAGAATGAATAGTGCCTTCTGATATTGGTGATCAGTAGAATGCCCTTACATTGGTGGTCAGTGGGTAGAAGCGTGTCTCCTTCCATTGGTGGTCTGTGGGAGGAAGAATGCCCTCAGTGGTGAGTAGAAAGGATTCCTCCTGATTTTGGTGGTCAGTAGTAAGAAAATTGCCCCTGTACTTTGATGGTTGATGAGAGGAAGACTCTTTATTTCCATTGGTGATCAGAAGGAAGAGGAACGCCCCCTTACATTGATGGTTGATGGGAGGAAGGATTTTCCTTTCAATTGGTGGCCAGTAGGAAGAAGAATGCCCCTTTACATTGATGGTCGATGGGAGGAAGAACCTTCCTTTACATTGGTGGTCGGTAGAAAGAACAATGCCCCCTTACATTGATTGTTGATGGAAGGAACTACCTTCATTTCCATTGATGGTCAGTAGGAAGAAGAATGCCCCGTACTGTGATAGTTGATGGGAGGAAGGATCTTCCTTTCCATTGGTGGTCAGTAGGAAGAGCAATTCCCCTTACATTGATGGTCATTGGGAGGAAGAACCTTCCTTTCAATTGGTGGTCACTAGGAAGAAGATTGCCCTCTTACATTGATGGTTGATGGGAGAAAGAACCTTCCTTTCCATTGGTGGTCAGTAGGAAGAGGAATGCCCCCTTACATTGATGGTCGATGGGAGGAAGAACCTTCTTTTACATTGGTGGTCAGTAGAATGAATAATGTCTTCTTATATTGGTGATCAGTGGAAGGAAGTGGATATTTCTTACTGTGGTAGTCAGCGAGAAATAGAATGCCCCTTACATTGGTGGTCAGCGGAAAGCAGCATATCTCCTTACACTGGTGGTCTGTCAGAGGAAGAATGCCCTCAGTGATAAGTAGAAAGAATTCTCCTGATTTTGGTGGTCAGTAGAAAGAAGATTGCCCTGTACTGTGATGGTTGATGGAAGGAAGGGTCTTCCTTTCCATTGGTGGTCAGTAAGAAGAAGAATGCCCCTTACATTGATGATCGATGGGAGGGAGAATTTTCCTTTCCATTGGTGGTCAGTTGGAAGAAGAATGCCCCCTTACATTGATGGTCGATAAGAGGAAGAATTTTCCTTTCCATTGGTGGTCAGTAGGAAGAGGAATGCGCCTTACATTGATGGTAGATGGGAGAAAGAACCTTCCTTTCCATTGGTGGTCAGTAGGAAGAAGAATGCCCCCTTACATTGATGGTCGATGGGAGGAAGAATTTTCCTTTCCATTGGTGGTCACTAGGAAGAGGAATGCCCCTTGCATTGATGGTCGATGGGAGAAAGAACCTTCCTTTCCATTGGTGGTCAGTAGGAAGAAGAAAGCCCCCTTACATTGATGGTTGATGGGAGGAAGAATTTTCCTTTCCATTGGTGGTCAGTAGGAAGAAGAAAGAAGAATGCCCCTTACATTGATGGTCGATGGGAGGAAGAACCTTCCTTTCCATTGGTGGTCAGTTGGAGAATGAATGCCCCCTAAAGGTAGGTCAGATCCATTTGTTAGCACATTATGGGGTGCACACTGAAGGGACTGTTTTCTTGATGAGACAATCCAATTCATTTCATGTTGTATGGGACTACCATGCATCCCATAACCAAACACAAGAAAGTTGGGTTGTTGGAGGAAACTGTATCGTGTGGCAGGATGGATGTGGCCTTGTAATGATTCTGGAAGGCTGTATGGCGATCACTTTACAATCCTCCCATCTGAAAGACTTCATTCATAATTCTGTTTATTCCCAGCTTGTGATAAGTGTGTGACTCAGCAGCTGTCGTCTTACGGAAATCCTGCGTTTACCGCGCCGATTATAAAACAGACCACGTGGGAAGGAGATCTGAGCGCTGGTCTATCAGAACAATCCTCGTCCGTAGGTCTGGGATCCATGGATTCAATGCTACGCCAATCGAACCGGAAACTCCACAATGGAGCCTTTTATCCTTTCAAAGAAATCTCAAATTCAAGAAGAAAAATGTCAAATATTCCATCTCACGGGTCAGAGGATTGGGAATGGGAGGGGGCAACGGCGGCACACCGACAGGCTCAGTCTATGGGATGGCCTTTAGTATTTATTGCCGAGGAACTGCAAACAAGAGAGTAGTTTGGGGTGACAGGAGACTCCAAGACGAGGTTTGGGGTGACATTAGACTCCAAGACGAGGTTTGGGGTGACAGGAGGCTCCAAGACAAGGTTTGGGGTGATATGAGACTCCAAGACGAAGTTTGGGGTGACAGGAGACTCCAAGACGAGGTTTCTGGTGACATGAGGCTCCAAGACGAGGTTTGGGGTGACAGGAGGCTCCAAGACGAGGTTTGGGGTGACATGAGACTCCAAGACGAGGTTTGGGATGACAGGAGACTCCAAGACGAGATTTAGGGTGACAGGAGACTCCTAGACAAGGTTTGGGATGACAGGAGGCTCCAAGACGAGGTTTGGGGTGACAGGAGTCTTTGGGATGACAGGAGACTCCAAGACGAGGTTTGGGATGACAGGAGACTCCAAGACGAAGTTTGGGGTGACAGGAGGCTCCAAGACGAGGTTTGGGGTGACAGGAGGCTCCAAGACGAGGTTTGGGGTGACAGAAGGCTCCAAGACGAGGCTTGGGATGACAGGAGGCTCCAAGACGAGGTTTGGGATGACAGGAGGCTCCAAGACGAGGTTTGGGGTGACAGGAGGCTCCAAGACGAGGTTTGGGGTGACAGGAGACTCCAAGACGAGGCTTGGGATGACAGGAGGCTCCAAGACGAGGTTTGGGGTGACAGAAGGCTCCAAGACGAGGCTTGGGGTGACAGGAGGCTCCAAGACGAGGTTTGGGGTGACAGAAGGCTCCAAGACGAGGCTTGGGGTGACAGGAGGCTCCAAGACGAGGTTTGGGGTGACAGGAGGCTCCAAGACGAGGTTTGGGGTGACAGGAGGCTCCAAGACGAGGTTTGGGATGACAGGAGGCTCCAAGACGAGGCTTGGGATGACAGAAGGCTCCAAGACGAGGCTTGGGATGACAGGAGGCTCCAAGACGAGGTTTGGGGTGACAGAAGGCTCCAAGACGAGTCTTGGGGTGACAGGAGGCTCCAAGACGAGGTTTTGGGTGACAGGAGGCTCCAAGACGAGGTTTGGGGTGAAAGAAGGCTCCAAGACGAGTCTTGGGGTGACAGGAGGCTCCAAGACGAGGTTTGGGGTGACAGGAGGCTCCAAGACGAGCTTTGGGGTGACAGGAGACTCCAAGACGAGGCTTGGGATGACAGGAGGCTCCAAGACGAGGTTTGGGGTGACAGGAGGCTCCAAGACGAGGCTTGGGATGACAGGAGGCTCCAAGACGAGGTTTGGGGTGACAGAAGGCTCCAAGACGAGGCTTGGGATGACAGGAGGCTCCAAGACGAGATTTGGGGTGACAGGAGGCTCCAAGATGAGGTTTGGGGTGACAGAAGACTCTAAGACGACCAATAATGAGGACAAACTTCTCACGAATCTCCTCTAAGCTGCCCTTCCTGGAGGCACAAGGGAACGGCTAGTAGACGGGCTGAACGAAAAAAATTATTTCTTTTTGGATCGATTCGTTAAGTTACTATTTTATTTTGTTGCATTTGCAAGGAAATCAGTTTAGTTTTGTTTTTGTTTATTCGATTTCAACCAGATTCAAAATTTTTCCAATAGATTAGAAGTATTTGAATCGAATTTGAATCAAAAATATCAAATTGCTCCGAATTCATTGTGAAGAATAGTTATTTCTTTTCTATTCAAAATTAGAATTTCAGAAGACGACTACATTCTTTCTATTTTATTTTATTCTAATCTATTCTATTTTTTTCTATTCTGTTCCTTTATTTTCGCTTCTATATATTCTATTCTATTCTATTATTTTTGGATGTCAAATTTCAGAAGACGGATATCTAATACCCATAGTCCTTGAAGAAAACCAGCGATAGTCAGCCATGTCTTTACATTTTGATTTCCTTTTTGAATTAGTTTTGAATATGATTCGAATTCGGATAATTTGTTGTGTCAGACGAAATTTCATTTAGTTATTTCAGATTCATTTACTATTGTCATTTGGAGATTTGGATACACCTGAATCTCTGAATAACAAAAATTTGGTCCACATTTCGATTCGGAATGAAACGAACTGCACATGTCTAATGGCCGGTATATCTAGGACTCTCTCGGAGCCGTCCCAGTCCATGTAGCATCCTCTGGCATTTACATCCCTTCTGACACAGCACACCCAAAGTCCACAGCAAGGTCTTCTACTCACAATGTCCTAGGAACTGTCTGCCACCCAGCATACACTGGTAGATCCTCAGCGAGGGATATAAAAGGTCCTTCTCCAGACCTTGGACTTCAGAAGAGCGCCCTCCAGAGCTCATACAGCACACTGGCAGCCTCTAGAGGTCTCATACATCACACTGGCAGCCTCTAGAGGTCTCATACAGCACACTGGCAGCCTCTAGAGGTCTCATACAGCACACTGGTAGCCTCTAGAGGTCTCATACAGCACACTGGCAGCCTCTAGAGGTCTCATACAGCACACTGGCAGCCTCTAGAGGTCTCATACAGCACACTGGTAGCCTCTAGAGGTCTCATACAGCACACTGGTAGCCTCTAGAGGTCTCATACAGCACATTGGTAGCCTCTAGAGGTTTCAAACGGCACATTGGTAGCTTCTAGAGGTCTCATACTGCACACTGGTAGCCTCTAATAGTCTCATACAGGACACTGGTAGCCTCTAGAGGTCTCATACAGCACATTGGTAGCCTCTAGAGGTCTCATACAGCACACTGGTAGCCTCTAAAGGTCTCATACAGCACATTGGTAGCCTCTAGAGGTCTCATACAGCACACTGGCAGCCTCTAGAGGTCTCATACAGCACACTGGCAGCCTCTAGAGGTCTCATACAGCACACTGGTAGCCTCTAGAGGTCTCATACAGCACACTGGTAGCCTCTAGAGGTCTCATACAGCACACTGGTAGCCTCTAGAGGTCTCATACAGCACATTGGTAGCCTCTAGAGGTTTCATACAGCACATTGGTAGCCTCTAGAGGTCTCATACAGCACACTGGTAGCCTCTAATAGTCTCATACAGGACACTGGTAGCCTCTAGAGGTCTCATACAGCACATTGGTAGCCTCTAGAGGTCTCATACAGCACACTGGTAGCCTCTAAAGGTCTCATACAGCACATTGGTAGCCTCTAGAGGTCTCATACAGCACACTGGCAGCATCTAGAGGTCTCATACAGCACTCTGGTAGCCTCTAATAGTCTCATACAGCACACTGGTAGCCTCTAGAGGTCTCATACAGCACATTGGTAGCCTCTAATAGTCTCATACAGCACACTGGTAGCCTCTAGAGGTCTCATACAGCACACTGGTAGCCTCTATTAGTCTCATACAGCACACTGGTAGCCTCTAATAGTCTAATACAGCACAATGGTAGCCTCTAGAGGTCTCATACAGCACACTGGTAGCCTCTAATAGTCCCAAACAGCACACTGGTAGCCTCTAGAGGTCTCATACAGCACACTGGTAGCCTCTAATAGTCTCATACGGCACACTGGTAGCCTCTAATAGTCTCATACAGCACACTGGTAGCCTCTAGAGGTCTCATACAGCACACTGGTAGCCTCTAATAGTCCCAAACAGCACACTGGTAGCCTCTAAAGGTCTCATACAGCACACTGGTAGCCTCTAATAGTCTCATACGGCACACTGGTAGCCTCTAATAGTCTCATACAGCACATTGATAGCCTCTAGTGATCTCATTCAGCATGCTGGTAGCCTCTAGAGGTCTCATACAGCACATTGATAGCCTCCAGAGGATTCATACAGCACACTGGTAGCCTCTAATAGTCTCATACAGCACACTGGTAGCCTCTAGAGGTCTCATACAGCACATTGGTAGCCTCTAATAGTCTCATACAGCACATTGGTAGCCTCTAGAGGTCTCATACAGCACATTGGTAGACTCTAGAGGTCTCATACAGCACATTGGTAGCCTCTAATAGTCTCATACAGCACATTGATAGCCTCTAGTGGTCTCATTCAGCATGCTGGTAACCTCTAGAGGTCTCATACAGCACATTGGTAGCCTCTACAGGTCACATACAGCACATTGGTAGCCTCTACAGGTCTCATACAGCACATTGGTAGCCTCTACAGGTCTCATACAGCACACTGGTAGCATCTAGAGGTCTCATATGGCACATCTTTAGCAGTCTCTTGCAGCACATTGGTAATCTCTAGTAGTCTCTTGCAGCACAGTGGTAGCCTCTGGTAGTCTCTTGCAGCACAGTGGTAGCCTCTGGTAGTCTCTTGCAGCACAGTGGTAGCCTCTGGTAGTCTCTTGCAGTACATTTATTAGCCTTTAGTAGTCTCTTGCAATACATTGGAAGCCTCTAGTAATCGCTACTAGTTTCTTGCAGTAAATTAGTAGCCTCTAGTATTCTCTTACAGCACATTGGTAGTCTCTAGTAGTCTTTGGCAGTATATTGGGAGTCTCTTGCAGCGTATTGGTAGTCTCTTGTAGTTTCTTGCAGTACATTGGTAGTCTCTAGAGGTCTCATCTGTAGCCTCCAGTAATCTCATACAGCAAATTTGTAGCTTCTAGAAATCTCTTGCAGCACATTGGCAGTCTCTAGAGGTCTCATATGGCACATTTTTAGTCTTTAGCAGTCTCTGACAGTACATTGGTAGCCTCTAGAAGTCTCTTGCAGCACATTGGTAGTCTCTAGAGGTCTCATACGGCACATTTTTAGTCTTTAGCAGTCTCTAACAGTACATTGGTAGCCTTTAGCAGTTTCTTGCAGCACAGGAATAGCCTTTAGTAGTCTCTTGCAGCACAGTAGTAGCCTCTAGTAGTCTCTTGCAGCACAGTAGTAGCCTATAGTAGTCTTTTGCAGAACATTGGTAGCCTCTAGTAGTCTCATGCAGCACATTGGTAGCTTCTAGTAGTCTCTTGCAGCACATTGGTAGCCTTTAGTAGTCTCTTGCAGTACAGTGGTAGCCTTTAGTAGTCTCTTGCAGTACATTGGTAGCCTTTAGTAGTCTCTTTCAGCACATTGGTAGCCTCTAGTAGTCTCTTGAGCACATTGGCCGTCTCTAGAGATCTCCTACGGCACATCTTTAGTTTTTAGCAGTCCCTAACAGTACATTGATAGCCTCTAATAGTCTCTTGCAGCACAGTGGTAGCCTCTAGTAGTCTCTTGAGCACATTGGCCGTCTCTAGAGATCTCCTACGGCACATCTGTAGTGTTTAGCAGTCTCTAACAGTGTATTGGTAGCCTCTAGTAGTCTCTTGCAGCACAGTGGTAGCCTCTAGTAGTCTCTTGCAGCACAGTGGTAGCCTCTAGTAGTCTCTTTCAGCACATTGGTAGCCTCTAGTAGTCTCTTGAGCACATTGGCCGTCTCTAGAGATCTCCTACGGCACATCTGTAGTGTTTAGCAGTCTCTAACAGTACATTGGTAGCCTCTAGTAGTCTCTTGCAGCACAGTGGTAGCCTCTAGTAGTCTCTTGCAGCACAGTGGTAGCCTCTAGTAGTCTCATATCAGTTTTCGCTTACAGCACATCAGTAGGCTTTATCATTCTTGCAGTATGTTGGCATGAGGGTGTCTCTTAGCAATCCTTTTCCAAATGCCAGTGGCCTCTAACAGTCTCTTGTAAAGTGCAAACAGTATCTGGTAATGGACTTGTTATAACTGCAATTGTGTGTCCTAAACAGTCCCTATTTACCCGTTCCCATCACCTGACTGGCTACACCAAGTCTGTCCCACCAATCACAATCTTCAGCCACGAGACACTTATCACCTTCTATGTAGGTAGGTCCATTTGTTATGTCTGAAGTATTACTATACTATTACAGGTGATTGGCAGTTGCCTTTGATTTACCATGCGACTGTCATTTTCAAATCTCATTGAACTCAACTGAAAATAACTGTCAGTTTCTTGAAGGTAAGCCTCCTGTCCCTGGTGTGTTAGCTTTGTAGATGGACCCTATTGTCAGTGTTTGTGGCCCTTTATTATAAATCTTTTACCTCTTCAGCTATTCATCCCCCCCCCCATGGTGTGACGTGACCCCTCATACAGACAGGAGCTGCTGGGGGGGGGGGTGAAGTATAGAATATACATCCTGCACTATTGTTCTCCCTCCCCTGGGACCCGCCGGTGAGCCAGGTGTCCTGTTACCCCTGTCACTGCTACAATGGGGTAATTAGGAGCTAATAACCCCCTGTGACCTGAGTGCATTGTGTCCTACCCCAGGGGCAGCGCTGACTGAGGCGGGGAGACGGATGGCCATGGGCGGCAGGTGTCGATTCGCTCAGAGATACCTGTCTGCCCCTTCTCCATCATCATCCGTCACCAGCAGTATGACGTCCGGGGATAAAGTCACAGCATGACCCTCTTATCACAGAACATATCACGTGTCACTGCTTCCAGGACCAAGCCGAAAAGAAGAACACCACTAATTTCATCCGAATGTTACAGAGTGATCCTGAAGTCCCAGAGCCTCGGATACATCCTAAATATAGAACCATTTATCCAACTGTCCATCCAGAGCCTCTGGTTTATAGACCGGATATGTCCTAAATATAGAACCATTTATCCAACCGTCCATCCAGAGCCTCTGGTTTATAGACCGGATACATCCTAAATATAGAACCATTTATCCAACTGTCCATCCAGAGCCTCTGGTTTATAGACCGGATACGTCCTAAATATAGAGCCATTTATCCAACTGTCCATCCAGAGCCTCTGGTTTATAGACCGGATACGTCCTAAATATAGAGCCATTTATCCAACTGTCCATCCAGAGCCTCTGGTTTATAGACCGGATACGTCCTAAATATAGAGCCATTTATCCAACTGTCCAATCAGAGCCTCTGGTTCATAGACCGGATACGTCCTAAATATAGAACCATTTATCCAACTGTCCATCCAGAGTCTCTGGTT
The DNA here is from genome assembly GCF_062004578.1 of Staurois parvus. Taxonomy (NCBI): domain Eukaryota; kingdom Metazoa; phylum Chordata; class Amphibia; order Anura; family Ranidae; genus Staurois; species Staurois parvus. The sequence goes on from NW_028319850.1 coordinate 61,555, forward strand.
TATAGACCGGATACGTCCTAAATATAGAGCCATTTATCCAACTGTCCATCCAGAGCCTCTGGTTTATAGAGTGGATACATCCTAAATATAGAGCCATTTATCCAACTGTACACCCAGAGCCTCTGGTTTATAGACCGGATACGTCCTAAATATAGAGCCATTTATCCAACCGTCCATCCAGAGCCTCTGGTTTATAGAGCGGATACATCCTAAATATAGAGCCATTTATCCAACCGTCCATCCAGAGCCTCTGGTTTATAGACCGGATACATCCTAAATATGGAGCCATTTATCCAACCGTCCATCCGGAGCTTCTGGTTTATAGACCAGATACAACCTAAATATAGAGCCATTTATCCAACTGTACACCCGGAGCCTCTGGTTTATAGACCGGTTACGTCCTAAATATAGAACCATTTATCCAACTGTACACCCGGAGCCTCTGGTTTATAGACCGGATACGTCCTAAATATAGAGCCATTTATCCAACTGTCCATCCGGAGCCTCTGGTTTATAGACCGGATGCGTCCTAAATATAGAGCCATTTATCCAACTGTCCATCCAGAGCCTCTGGTTTATAGACCGGATGCGTCCTAAATATAGAGCCATTTATCCAACTGTCCATCCAGAGCCTCTGGTTTATAGACTGGATACGTCCTAAATATAGAGCCATTTATCCAACCGTCCATCCAGAGCCTCTGGTTTATAGACCGGATACATCCTAAATATAGAGCCATTTATCCAACTGTCCATTCAGAGCCTCTGGTTTATAGACCGGATACATCCTAAATATAGAGCCATTTATCCAACTGTCCAATCAGAGCCTCTGGTTTATAGACCGGATACATCCTAAATATAGAGCCATTTATCCAACCGTCCATCCAGAGCCTCTGGTTTATAGACCGGATACGTCCTAAATATAGAGCCATTTATCCAACTGTACACCCAGAGCCTCTGGTTTATAGACCGGATACATCCTAAATATAGAACCATTTATCCAACTGTCCATCCGGAGCCTCTGGTTTATAGACCGGATACATCCTAAATATAGAGCCATTTATCCAACTGTATACCCAGAGCCTCTGGTTTATAGACTGGATACATCCTAAATATAGAGCCATTTATCCAACTGTCCAATCAGAGCTTCTGGTTTATAGACCAGATACAACCTAAATATAGAGCCATTTATCCAACTGTACACCCGGAGCCTCTGGTTTATAGACCGGTTACGTCCTAAATATAGAACCATTTATCCAACTGTACACCCGGAGCCTCTGGTTTATAGACCGGTTACGTCCTAAATATAGAGCCATTTATCCAACTGTCCATCCAGAGCCTCTGGTTTATAGACCGGATACATCCTAAATATAGAACCATTTATCCAACTGTCCATCCAGAGCCTCTGGTTTATGGTATAAATATGGTCTATATACATAGAAGTAATATATAATAAAGCCGTTTGCATGGAGGGAATACTACACTGGCTTCTCATGTTTTTATCTTTCTCTCTGTGGATCCCAGGACTGTGTTTGATTTTTCAGCTGCTTCTTGGCACTGAGTGCTGTTGTTTGGCTTGTTGTTAACCAGGATTGCCCGTTCCTCCTCCAGCTCCGCTCCATTTCATCTAATGACAATCTCACTCAGGCCTGCGTGTATGATCTAATATTGATCAACACGTCCCATCCAGCTGCACATATTGCCTTTTAATTACGTACTTATTATAAATCCAACACCACTAGAAGTTCTCTTTGTTTATATAGCGCCTGCATATACTGTGGATTCCAGGAATAAACCAACACACCAGGAATATGATGATGCCACGGATACAAAAGGCTTCAGAGGCATACAGTCTTGTTTTGGGGCTCCAGTCAAATGGCACACAAGGGCATGGTTATGAATAGTGTAGATCAGTGGTTGTCAACTTACAAGGCATAAGGTGCCTAGAAGTATATACAATGCTGAACAGAGGACCAGGAGAGACTGCAGACATTCTGGAGGAAATGATGGTCAGAAACTGGGGACATGATAAAAGTGAGTTTGGAAAGTGAAGATATGCAGCAGGTTTGGTCGCAGACAGGGATATGCTGCAGGTTTGGTCGCAGACAGGGATATGCTGCAGAAGACAGTGAGAGACTGGGGACATGACACAGGTGTAGTTGGAAAATGAACATACTGCAAGTGGAGTTGGAGACTGAAGACATGCTACAGAAGACAGTGAGAGACTTGGAAGATGTTACAGGTATAATTGGAGGCTGAAGACATGCAGCAAGTTTGGTCGGAGGCTGAAGACATGCTATGGAAGACATTAATAGACTTGAAGCAGTTTAAAGTTGTGGTTGGAGATGGTGGACATACTAAAATTGTGGCTGGAGATGGAGGACATACTGCAGGTGTGATGAGATGCTTGACATACTAGAGCTGTGGTTGGAGACAGTGGATGTACTAGAGTTGTGGTTGGAGATGCTAGACATACTGCAGTTTTGTTTGTAGATGGTGGACATGCTAGAGTTGTGCTTGGAGATGGTGGATATACTAGAGATGTGCTTGGAGATGATGGACATACTACAGGTGTGGTTTGAGATGGTAGACATAGTAGAGTTGTGGCTAGAGATAGTGGACATACTACAGGTGTGATTGGAAATGGAGCACATACTAGAGTTGTGGTTGGAGACATGGACATACTATAGGTGTGGTTAGAGACGATGGACATACTAGAGTTGTGGCTGGAGATGGTGGACATACTGCAGTTTTGTGCGTAGATGGTGGACATACTAGAGTTGTACTTGGAGATGAAGGACATACTACAGGTGTGGTTAGAGATGGTGGACATACTACAGATGTGGTTGAAAATTAAGCACATACTCGAGTTGTGGTTGGAGACATGGATATACTACAGGAGTGGTTAGAGACGATGGACATACTAGAGTTGTGGCTGGAGACAGTTGAAATACTACAGTTGTGGTTGGGGATGGTGGACATACTACTGTTGTGGGTGAAGATGGTGCACATACCAAAGGTGTAATTGGAGACAGTAGACATTCTGCAGTTGTGGTTGGAGATGGAGGACATACTAGAGTTGTTTCTGGAGATGATGGACATACTAGAATTGTGGTTGCAGACAGTGGACTTACTATAGCTGTGGTTGGAGACAGTGGACATACTAGAGTTGTGGTTGGATACAGTGGACATACTAGAGTTGTGGTTGGATACAGTGGACATACTAGAGTTGTGGTTGGAGATGGAACACATACTACAGGTGTAGTTGGAGACAATGGACATTCTAGAGTTGTGGTTGGAGATGGAACACATACTATAGGTGTAGTTGGAGACAATGGACATTCTAGAGTTGTGGTTGGAGATGGAAGACATACTAGAGTTGTGGTTGCAGACAGTGGACATACTACAGGTGTGGTTGGAGTGGGTGGACATATTACAGGTGTGGTTGGAGATGGTGGACATATTAGAGTTGTGGCTGCAGACAGTGGACATACTACAGGTGTGGTTGAAGATGGTGCAGATACTACAGGTGTAGTTGGAGATTGTGGACATACTAGAGTTGTGTTTGAGATCGTGGACATAATAGAGTTGTGGTTGGAGATGGTGGACATACTAGAGTAGTGGTTGGAGATGGTGGACATACTACAGGTGTGGATGGAGACAGTGGACATACCACAGTTGTGGTTGAATACTAGGGACAACCTATAAAAGACAGGTAAGGTTGGAGACTGAAGATATGCTGCAGGTTTGGTTGGAGACATGCTGTAGGTGTAATTGGAGGATAGGGGCATTCTATAGAAGACAGTGAGTTACTGCGGATATATTACATATCTAGTTGGGAACTGGACATACTACAGGTGTGATTGGGGAGTGGGGAACATGCTATAGAAGACAGTGATTGGGGACAGGCTACAGGTATAGTTGGAGGCTGGGGTCGTACTGCAGAAGACAGTGAGAGAAACAAAAGACAAGGGTGCACAGGGGCTTAGTGCGTTTTTCTTTGTAAAGCGCTTTGTGAAGCTACCTTTAGAGGCACTATATAAAATAATTTTTTTTTTTATTATTATTATTACCTGATAATCCATTTATTAGATAAAAGTAAAAGCCATACGCATTCCTACAAAGTGTCATACGCATCAGTGCCCTGAGTACGCAACCCAAGTCTCAGAGAAACTAAGAACTGGAAGGGCTTCACCAAATTCTGGACATCTCACAGACATACATCTAACACATTTCAAGGGACGCTTCCTCTTCCTCGGTACAGAAGGTAAGCTCTGAGGAAAAGGGCATGTCCTTTGAAAGCGTGCATGTCTGTGAGATGTCCAGGACTTGGTGAAGCCCATCCACATCTTGGTTCCTCTGAGCCTTGGGTTGCGTACTCAATGCACTTATGCTCATGGCAGTTTGTAAGTATGCATTTGTCTTTTACTTTTATCTAATACACGGATTATCGTGTGATGCAGTGGGTCTTTGTGCCCCCTTGTCTTTTGTTGGTTCACAAGATTCCCTGGTCTGCAGAGGGAAGCATTGGAGAGGCATAACCCTCTATGTCAAGATGGGCTACAAGGACGTTTCCATATTGATCTAAAAAACTCCCCAGTGTTGCGGTGTTAGATCTCATCGCATATTTGGAGAGAATGGGGATGTTAGATGTGTGGCTGGAGACCAGGGCATGCTACAGGGTTGGTTGAAGACTGGAAGACAGTGAGGGACCGGAGACATTTTACAGGTGAGGTTGGAGACTCTGGACATGATTACAGGATTGGTTGGAGACACGCTGCAGAAGACAATGAGACACTGGGGACATCTTTACATGAGACTACAGATCCCGGCTTCACCCCTCTACAAATCAATGCTCCAGCTCCCACTACAGATTGCTGGGGTCCAGGAGTCCCACATCAAGTACCAAAATGGCCATAAGCTCTCCACCAGGGCATTAACCCACAGATAAAAAATCATTCTGTTAACTCCCCATTCTACAGCCACGGTCAAATATGATGTAAAATGTTTAAAATGATGCAGCTGTTTTTTGTTTTTCCAGCTTAACATATAAAATGATTGAAAGCGATTGACCGCCTACCATTTGACGTCATAGATCTAGAGATCAGAAGATTGGATAGTAACATATATGGGTGCCATTAGAGGAGTGCAGAGCGAGTTGGACATGAATCTACACATATGTGTTTATATACACTGCTCAAAAATTGAAAGGGAGACTTTGTAATCAGAGTCTAGCATCAAGCCATTGAAACTCCTGGGATATTGATCTGGTCAGGTAAGTAGCAGAGGGGGGTGGTAATCAGTTTCAGCTGCTTTGGTGTTAATGAGAAAAACAACAGGTGCACTAGATAGGCAACAATCAGACGACCCCCAAAACAGGAATGGTTTTACAGGTGGAGGCCACTGACATTTTTTTCCCTACTCATCTTTTCTGACTGTTTTTCACTCGTTTTGCATTTGGCCAGGGTCAGTGTCACTACTGGTAGCATGAGGCCATACCTGGACCCTACAGAGGTTGCACAGGCAGTCCAACTCCTCCAGGATGGCACATCAATACCTGCCATTGCCAGAAGGTTTGCTGCGTCTCCCAGCACAGTCTCAAGAGTATGGAGGAGATTCCAGGAGACAAGAGCATGGAGGAGATTCCAGGAGACAAGAGCATGGAGGAGATTCCAGGAGACAAGAGCATGGAAGAGATTCCAGGAGATGAGAGCACGGAAGAGATTCCAGGAGACAAGAGCACGGAGGAGATTCCAGGAGACAAGAGCACGGAGGAAATTCCAGGAGACAAGAGCATTGAGGAGATTTCAGGAGACGAGAGCACGGAGGAGATTCCAGGAGACGAGAGCACGGAGGAGATTCCAAGAGACAAGAGCATGGAAGAGATTCCAGGAGACAAGAGCACGGAGGAGATTCCAGGAGACAAGAGCATGGAGGATATTCCAGGAGACAAGAGCACGGAGGAGATTCCAGGAGACAGGCAGTTCCTCTAGGAGAGCTGGACAGGGCCGTAGAAGGTCATTAACCCATCACCAAGACCGGTATCTGCTCCTTTGTGCAAGGAGGAACAGGATGAGCCCTGCCAGAGCCCTACAAAATGACCTCCAGCAGGCCACTGGTGTGAATGTCTCTGACAAAACAATCAGAAACAGACTTCATGAGGGTGGCCTGAGAGCCCGACATCCTCTAGTGGGCCCTGTGCTCACTGTCTGGCACCATAGAGCTGGATTGGTATTGGCCACTGAACACCAGAATTGGCAGGTCCACCACTGGCCTCCTGTGCTTTTCACAGATGAGAGCAGGTTCCCCCTGAGCACATGTGACAGACGTGAAAGGGTCTGGAGAAGCCATGGAGAACGTTCTGCTGCCTGTAACATGGTTCAGCATGACTGTTTTGGTGGTGGGTCAGTGATGGTCTGGGGAGGCATATCCATGGAGGGATGCACAGACCTCTACAGGCTAGACAATGGTACCCTGACTGCCATTAGGTATCGAGATGAAATCCTTGGACCCATTGTCAGACCCTACGCTAGTGCAGTGGGCCCTGGGTTCCTCCTGGTGCAGTGGGTCCTGGGTTCCTCCTGGTGCACGTCAATGCCCGGCCTCATGTGGGGAGAGTATGCAGGCAGTTCCTGGAGGACTATTATTACACAGTATTTATATAGCGCCAACAGTTTGCTCAGCGCTTTACAATAGAAGGGAGACAGTACAATTACAATACATTTCAGTACAGAAGGAATGTGAGGGCCATGCTCATGGAGCTTACAATCTAAAGGATGAAGGAATTGATACCATTGAATGGCCCCCACGCTCTCCTGACCTAAATCCAATAGAACCCCTCTGGGATGTCATGTTTCAGTCCTTCCGACGCCACCAGGTTGCACCTCAGACTGTCCAGGAACTCAGCGATGCCCTGGTCCAGATCTGGGAGGAAATCCCCCAGGAGATTAATCCCCATTGAGATCTGATGGGTTTTCAGAGTCTTCCTTTCATTGTTTTGAGCCGTGTAATATCCTAAATTCAATCTCAGGAAAAGTACATGAAATATAGGAAAATACGCAATAAAAAGAGATATTTTTATGATGTTGGTCAGTTTAGAAAACCAGAGACATTTTCAGGGACAAACCCAACACTGGGAGTGTCCCTGGAAATCTGAACCATTTGGGAGCTTTGGAATCTGGAACATTGGCCCTGATAGTCATCCTGGAATTATGGCGCCCATGGCGACCAGTCTAGTGCGCTGCAACTACCAGATCTGATGATAAAATATCGCCATCTTGTGGTTCTGGTTGGTATGACAGGCATGGAGAGACCATAAAATGCAATAAAGAAAGACAGGAGTCCATCTGTAAATCTTCAACTGAAAAAAGAAAAGAAGGTGCTACTACCCATCCAATGCTCATCCCGGGAACTAGGCAGGTGCATGATCCACAGTTGCTTATCCATTCCAGAATTAAATGAAATGGATCCGCACTACCGCCTTTGCTCTAAAATCTTCCTTTTGTTAAACTGACCACAGTAAAAACGTCACCAGTACAAAGGTGGACGCGTTTCGGCTTAACAAGCCTTAATCATGACTAACCTTTGTATCTGCTTTGTTTTTGATTGTGGTTGATTTAATAAAACGAAGATTTTAGAGCAATGGCGGTAATGCGGATAGAGTTCATTTACATCTGTAAATCTTGTCATCCATGAATCTCAGGCTTGTCCTTATATTCTCTTCATTAACTGACCAGCAGTTTAACCCCTTCCAGTCCGGACACTTTCCCCCACTTCCAGTCCGGACACTTTCCCCCCCTTCCAGTCTAGACACTTTCCCCCCCTTCCAGTTCGGACACTTTCCCCCCCTTCCAGTCCGGACACTTTCCCCCCCTTCCAGTCCGGACACTTTCCCCCCCTTCCAGTCCGGACACTTTCACCCCCTTCCAGTCCGGACACTTTCCCCCCCTTCCAGTCCGGACACTTTCCCCCCCTTCCAGTCCGGACACTTTCCCCCCCTTCCAGTCTAGACACTTTCCCCCCCTTCCAGTTCGGACACTTTCCCCTCCCTTCCAGTCCGGACGCTTTCCCCCCCTTCCAGTCCGGACACTTTCACCCCCTTCCAGTCCGGACACTTTCCCCCCCTTCCAGTCCGGACACTTTCCCCCCCTTCCAGTCTGGACACTTTCCCCCCCTTCAAGTTCGGACACTTTCCCCCCCTTCCTGTCCGGACACTTTCCCCCCCTTCCAGTCCGGACGCTTTCCCCCCCTTCCAGTCCGGACGCTTTCCCCCCTTCCAGTCCAGACGCTTTCACCCCCTTCCAGTCCGGACGCTTTCACCCCCTTCCAGCTCGGACACTTTCACCCCCTTCCAGCTCGGACACTTTCACCCCCTTCCAGTCCGGACACTTTCACCCCCTTCCAGTCCGGACACTTTCATCCCCTTCCAGTCCGGACGCTTTCCCTCTCTTCCAGTCCGGACACTTTCCCCCCCTTCCAGTCCGGACACTTTTACCCCCTTCCAGTCAGGACACTTTTTCACCCTTCCAGTCCGGACACTTTCCCCCCCTTCCAGTCCGGACACTTTCCCCCCCTTCCAGTCCGGACGCTTTACCCACCTTCCAGTCCGGACACTTTCCCCCCCTTCCAGTCCGGACACTTTCCCCCCTTCCAGTCCGGACACTTTCCCCTCCCTTCCAGTCCGGACGCTTCCCCCCCCTTCCAGTCCGGACACTTTCATCCCCTTCCAGTCCGGACGCTTTCCCCCTCTTTCAGTCCGGACACTTTTACCCCCTTCCTGTCCGGACACTTTCCCCCCCTTCCAGTCCGGACACTTTCCCCCCCTTCCAGTCCGAACACTTCCCCCACCTTCCTGTCCGGACACTTTCCCCCCCTTCCAATCCGGACACTTCCCCCCCCCTTCCTGTCCGGACGCTTTCACCCCCTTCCTGTCCGGACACTTTCCCCCCCCTTCCAGTCCGGACACTTTCCCCCCCTTCCAGTCCGGACACTTTCACCCCCATCCTGTCCGGACACTTTTTCGCCCTTCCAGTCCGGACACTTTCATCCCCTTCCAGTCCGGACGCTTTCCCCCTCTTCCAGTCCGGACACTTTTACCCCCTTCCTGTCCGGACACTTTCACCCCCTTCCAGTCCGGACAATTTCACCCCCTTCCTGTCCGGACACTCCCCCCCCTTCCAGTCCGGACACTTTCCCCCCCCTTCCAGTCTGGACACTTCCCCCCTTCCTGTCCGGACACTTTCCCCCCTTCCAGTCCGGACGCTTCCCCCCCCTTCCTGTCCGGACGCTTTCACCCCCATCCTGTCCGGACACTTTCACCCCCATCCTGTCCGGACACTTTCACCCCCTATCAGTCCGGACACTTTCACCCCCTTTCTGTCTGGACACTTTCCCCCCCTTCCAGTCGGGACACTTTCCCCCCCTTCCAGTCTGGACACTTTCACCCCCTTCCAGTCCGGACACTTTCCCACCTTCCAGTCCGGACACTTTCACCCCCTTCCAGTCCGGACACTTTTCCCACCTTCCAGTCCGGACACTTTCACCCCCTTCCAGTCCGGACACTTTCCCCCCTTCCAGTCCGGACACTTTCCCCCCCTTCCAGTCCGGACACTTTTCCCACCTTCCAGTCCGGACACTTTCCCCCCCTTCCAGTCCGGACACTTTCCCCCTTCCAGTCCGGACACTTCCCCCCCCTTCCAGTCCGGACACTTTCACCCCTTTCCAGTCCGAACACTTTCACCCCCTTCCAGTCCGGACACTTTCCCCCCCTTCCAGTCAGAACACTTTCCCCCCCTTCCAGTCCGGACATTTTCCCCCCCTTCCAGTCTGGACACTTTCACCCCCTTCCAGTCCGGACGCTTTCACCCCCTTCCAGTCCGGACGCTTTCCCCCCCTTCCAGTCCGGACGCTTTCCCCCCCTTCCAGTCCGGACGCTTTACCCACCTTCCACTCCGGACACTTTCCCCCCTTCCAGTCCGGACACTTTCCCCCCTTCCAGTCCGGACACTTTCCCCTCCCTTCCAGTCCGGACGCTTTCCCCCCCTTCCAGTCCGGACACTTTCACCCCCTTGCAGTCCGGACACTTTCACCCCCTTCCAGTCCGGACACTTTCACCCCTTTCCAGTCCGAACACTTTCACCCCCTTCCAGTCCGGACACTTTCCCCCCCCTTCCAGTCAGAACACTTTCCCCCCCTTCCAGTCCGGACACTTTCCCCCCTTCCAGTCCGGACACTTTCCCCCCCTTCCAGTCCGGACACTTTCACCCCCTTCCAGTCCGGACACTTTCACCCCCTTCCAGTCCGGACACTTTTCCCACCTTCCAGTCCGGACACTTTCACCCCCTTCCAGTCCGGACACTTTTCCCACCTTCCAGTCAGGACACTTTCCCCCCTTCCAGTCCGGACACTTTTCCCCCCTTCCAGTCCGGACACTTTCCCCCCCTTCCAGTCCGACACTTTCCCCCTTCCAGTCCGGACACTTTCACCCCTTCCAGTCCGGACACTTTCACCCCTTTCCAGTCCAGACACTTTCCCCCCCCGTCCAGTCCGGACACTTTCCCCCCCCGTCCAGGCCGGACACTTTCACCCCCTTCCAGTCCGGACACTTTCCCCTCCCTTCCAGTCCGGACACTTCCCCCCCTTCCAGTCCGGACACTTCCCCCCCTTCCAGTCCAGACACTTCCCCCCCTTCCAGTCCGGACACTTTCACCCCCTTCCAGTCCGGACACTTTCCCCCCCCTTCCAGTTCGGACACTTTCCCCCCCTTCCTGTCCGGACACTTTCCCCCCCTTCCAGTCCGGACACTTTCCCCCCTTCCAGTCCGGACACTTTCCCCCCTTCCTGTCCGGACACTTTCACCCCACTTCCAGTCCGGACACTTTCCCCCCCTTCCAGTCCGGACACTTCCCCCCCTTCCAGTCCGGACACTTTCCCCCCCTTCCAGTCCGGACACTTCCCCCCCTTCCAGTCCGGACACTTTCCCCCCCTTCCAGTCGGGACGCTTTCCCCCCCTTCCAGTCCGGACGCTTTCACCCCCTTCCAGTCCGGACGTTTTCCCCCCCTTCCAGTCCGGACACTTTCCCCCCCTTCCAGTCCGGACGCTTTCCCCCCCTTCCAGTCCGGACGCTTTCACCCCCTTCCAGTCCGGACGTTTTCCCCCCCTTCCAGTCCGGACGCTTTCTCCCCCTTCCAGTCCGGACGCTTTCCCCCCCTTCCAGTCCGGACGCTTTCCCCCCTTCCAGTCCGGACGCTTTCACCCCCTTCCAGTCCGGACGCTTTCACCCCCTTCCAGCTCGGACACTTTCACCCCCTTCCAGCTCGGACACTTTCACCCCCTTCCAGTCCGGACACTTTCACCCCCTTCCAGTCCGGACACTTTCATCCCCTTCCAGTCCGGACGCTTTCCCCCTCTTCCAGTCCGGACACTTTCCCCCCCTTCCAGTCCGGACACTTTTACCCCCTTCCAGTCCGGACACTTTTTCACCCTTCCAGTCCGGACACTTTCCCCCCCTTCCAGTCCGGACACTTTCCCCCCCTTCCAGTCCGGACACTTTCACCCCCTTCCAGTCCGGACACTTTCACCCCCTTCCAGTTCAGACACTTTCACCCCCTTCCAGTCTGGACACTTTCACCCCCTTCCAGTCCAGACGCTTTCACCCCCTTCCAGTCCGGACGCTTTCCCCCCCTTCCAGTCCGGACGCTTTCCCCCCCTTCCAGTCCGGACGCTTTACCCACCTTCCAGTCCGGACACTTTCCCCCCCTTCCAGTCCGGACACTTTCCCCCCTTCCAGTCCGGACACTTTCCCCTCCCTTCCAGTCCGGACGCTTCCCCCCCCTTCCAGTCCGGACACTTTCATCCCCTTCCAGTCCGGACGCTTTCCCCCTCTTTCAGTCCGGACACTTTTACCCCCTTCCTGTCCGGACACTTTCCCCCCCTTCCAGTCCGGACACTTTCCCCCCCTTCCAGTCCGAACACTTCCCCCACCTTCCTGTCCGGACACTTTCCCCCCCTTCCAGTCCGGACACTTCCCCCCCTTCCTGTCCGGACGCTTTCACCCCCTTCCTGTCCGGACACTTTCCCCCCCCCCTTCCAGTCCGGACACTTTCCCCCCCTTCCAGTCCGGACACTTTCACCCCCATCCTGTCCGGACACTTTTTCGCCCTTCCAGTCCGGACACTTTCATCCCCTTCCAGTCCGGACGCTTTCCCCCTCTTCCAGTCCGGACACTTTTACCCCCTCCCTGTCCGGACACTTTCACCCCCTTCCAGTCCGGACACTTTCACCCCCTTCCTGTCCGGACACTCCCCCCCCCTTCCAGTCCGGACACTTTCCCCCCCTTCCAGTCTGGACACTTCCCCCCTTCCTGTCCGGACACTTTCCCCCCCTTCCAGTCCGGACGCTTCCCCCCCCTTCCTGTCCGGACGCTTTCACCCCCATCCTGTCCGGACACTTTCACCCCCATCCTGTCCGGACACTTTCACCCCCTATCAGTCCGGACACTTTCACCCCCTTCCTGTCTGGACACTTTCCCCCCCTTCCAGTCGGGACACTTTCCCCCCCTTCCAGTCCGGACACTTTCACCCCCCTTCCAGTCCGGACACTTTCCCCCCCTTCCAGTCCGGACACTTTCCCACCTTCCAGTCCGGACACTTTCACCCCCTTCCAGTCCGGACACTTTTCCCACCTTCCAGTCCGGACACTTTCACCCCCTTCCAGTCCGGACACTTTCCCCCCTTCCAGTCCGGACACTTTCCCCCCCTTCCAGTCCGGACACTTTTCCCACCTTCCAGTCAGGACACTTTCCCCCCCTTCCAGTCCGGACACTTTCCCCCCTTCCAGTCCGGACACTTTCCCCCCCTTCCAGTCCGGACACTTTCACCCCTTTCCAGTCCGAACACTTTCACCCCCTTCCAGTCCGGACACTTTCCCCCCCTTCCAGTCAGAACACTTTCCCCCCCTTCCAGTCCGGACACTTTCCCCCCCTTCCAGTCCGGACACTTTCCCCCCCTTCCAGTCCGGACACTTTCCCCCCTTCCAGTCCGGACACTTTCCCCCCCTTCCAGTCCGGACACTTTCACCCCTTTCCAGTCCGAACACTTTCACCCCCTTCCAGTCCGGACACTTCCCCCCCCTTCCAGTCAGAACACTTTCCCCCCCTTCCAGTCCGGACACTTTTCCCACCTTCCAGTCCGGACACTTTCACCCCCTTCCAGTCCAGACACTTTTCCCACCTTCCAGTCAGGACACTTTCCCCCCTTCCAGTCCGGACACTTTCCCCCCTTCCAGTCCGGACACTTTCACCCCCTTCCAGTCCGGACACTTTCACCCCTTTCCAGTCCGAACACTTTCACCCCCTTCCAGTCCGGACACTTTCCCCCCCTTCCAGTCAGAACACTTTCCCCCCCTTCCAGTCCGGACACTTTCCCCCCCTTCCAGTCCGGACACTTTCACCCCCTTCCAGTCCGGACACTTTCACCCCCTTCCAGTCCGGACACTTTTCCCACCTTCCAGTCCGGACACTTTCACCCCCTTCCAGTCCGGACACTTTTCCCACCTTCCAGTCAGGACACTTTCCCCCCCTTCCAGTCCGGACACTTTCCCCCCTTCCAGTCCGGACACTTTCCCCCCCCTTCCAGTCCGGACACTTTCCCCCCCTTCCAGTCCGGACACTTTCACCCCCTTCCAGTCCGGACACTTTCACCCCTTTCCAGTCCGGACACTTTCCCCCCCGTCCAGTCCGGACACTTTCCCCCCCGTCCAGGCCGGACACTTTCACCCCCTTCCAGTCCGGACACTTTCCCCTCCCTTCCAGTCCGGACACTTTCACCCCCTTCCAAGCCGGACACTTTCACCCCCTTCCAGTCCGGACACTTTCCCCTCCCTTCCAGTCCGGACACTTCCCCCCCTTCCAGTCCGGACACTTCCCCCCCTTCCAGTCCAGACACTTCCCCCCCCTTCCAGGCCGGACACTTTCACCCCCTTCCAGTCCGGACACTTTCCCCTCCCTTCCAGTCCGGACACTTTCCCCCCTTCCAGTCCGGACACTTTCCCCCCCTTCCAGTCCGGACACTTTCCCCCCTTTCCAGTCCGGACACTGTCACCCCCTTCCAGTCCGACACTTTCCCCCCCCTTCCAGTCCGGACACTTTCCCCCCTTCCAGTCCGACACTTTCCCCCCTTCCAGTCCGGACACTTTCACCCCCTTCCTGCCCAGGCCAATGTTCAGCTTTCAGCGCTATCACACGTTGAATGACAATTGCGCGGTCATGCAACACTGGACCCATATGAATTTTTTAGCATTTTTTTTGACAGATAAAGCTTTATTTTAGTGGTATTTATTCACCGCTGGGATTTTTATTTTTTGTTGCTATATAAATGAAAAAGTCCAAACATTTTGAAAAAAAAGTGTTTTTCTCATTTTGCAAATAAATAATCTTTCTTCATAAATCTTGGCCAAAGTTTATTGTTATCTTTTTAGTAAAAAACAAAAAAAAGTTTACATTTTAATTTTATTTTTTTATATTATTATTTTTTTTTACATACTGTCACCCTAGCAGTCCAGTGTCACTATGGTGACACTACTACTTGTGGGGGGTGATGAAGATTTTTTTTCTTTACACTGATTGCTTTTACACCCATAAAGGCTGTAAAAGCAATAAATTCTCCTTCTCTCTGACTGCATTTCTGCAGCCATTGAGAACTACTGTGTGAGCTGTGATTGGTCACAGCTTGTCACATGGTACAAGGCTGTTGTGAATAGCCCTGTACCATGTGACCTCTGTGATCACTCACAAATTTCACATGTAGTAAGCAATGATGTCAGAAGTGACATCTTGCTTACTACTGTTCATGTGATCACTGATTGGCCAATCAGTGATCACATGATCGGGACCTCACATAGAGATCCCGTACAGCGATTAGTGTTCCGCTGTGTCTGGAGGACACATTGGCACCGGATCGCGGTGCTGCGCGCTCCCAGGAAGCGCGCACAGGCAGGGAATGTTTATAAATGGCCACCCGTCCCTGCACTGCTCCCGTCCGGCCATTTATGTACATGGGCCGGATGGGAAGTGGTTAAACAGTTGTTTGTGGATCGCAGATCCCGCTACTGCTGATGGTTTGCGGGCCATTCTTCGAACCCATCATAAAGTACGGGTGTCAAACTGGCGGCCCTCCAGCTGTTGCCAAACTACAAGTCCCATGAGGCATTGCAAGATTGACAGTTACAAGCATGACTCCCAAAGGCAGAGGCATGATGGGGACTTGTAGTTTGGCAACAGCTGGAGGGCCGCCAGTTTGACACCGCTGCTCTATTGGGTACAGAGGTTGAAAATCCATTCTGGCCATTTCCAAGGCCAATAGGCAAGGAGCTGTCTGATAAAGGCCATGAGGAGCTGGGCGCTGCTGGGGGGGCATTTTTAAATGCATGAAAAATGTAGCGTACAGCCCAGAGACCCTTTTTTTTTTAAATCAGATCTCAAAATTGACTGGTGAGAGCAGCAGTCACAACAGATCTAAAAAAATATTACTGGGAAAGAAAAATAAAGCCGAATCCCTCAACTCCGTACCAAGCTATACGGTAAAAAAGGTTTCATAGTAAATCTCGTTCTGTCCTTTTATCGCAGCACCAGCTGCATCGTATTAAACGTTTGCTGATTACCAACACAGAGAACACAAAACTCTTTTAAGCCCCCAGTCACATCGGGTGCGATTTGCATGCCAAGTCGCACCTTATTGTCCACAATTACAGCGGTCATATCGGTGCGGTTCCGACTTGCTCGGATCCACATCGATTTCTAAAGCAGTACAAGTGCTACTTTTGGTACCATTTGCATAGACATCTGCGTCAGATGTCTTGCAAATCGCACCTGAAATCAACATGTCCCTCGACTTTGAAATAATGCGACTTCATCGTAAGTCGCGTGATTTCAAAGTTGGGCTTGACGTGACCGGGGTGTTAAACCACAACCCCAAATTGCACAGATAAGGCAGTTTTTATCCTGAAATAAAAGTGACAGCCTAGTATTTCCGAGGCGACAGTCAGACGTACAGTACAGTGGCTGCAGTATGCGATCAGCTTCATTGGGCTGCAATTGAAGAGGGAAAGACAAGGCAAGATTTATTGTGAAATAAAAAGTAAAGTGTATTATTTCTGAAACAAAATCCAGAAATATTGTACAGACTCCATGCACAGTATGTAGGCAGCTTTTACTAGGACACAGTTTCACAGGGAGACACCCGGAATATTTCACCCCGTCCGAACGGATCCATCAGCAAAGATACCTGCATCCTCCAATCATTGACACCCCAGCACCCCCCCCCCCCCCACACTGATCCATCAGCACAGACACCTGCATCCTCCAATCATTGACACCCCAACCCCCCCACACTGATCCATCAGCAAAGATACCTGCATCCTCCAATCATTGACACCCCAGCACCCCCCACACTGATCCATCAGCACAGACACCTGCATCCTCCAATCACTGACACCCCAACCCCCCCCCCCCCACACTGATCTATCAGCACAGTCTCATGAATTCTTCCCTCACACCCCCTACACCCCCACACTGATCCATCAGCACATACACCTGCGCTGACACCCCTACACCCCCACACTGATCCATCAGCACAGACTCCTGAATTCTCCCCTCATACCCCTACACCCCCACACTGATTCATCAGCACAGACACCTGCATCCTCCAATCACTGACACCCCAACCCCCCCACACACACACACTGATCCATCAGCACAGACACCTGCATCCTCCAATCATTGACACCCGAACACCCCCCACACTGATCCATCAGCACAGACACCTGCGCTGACACCCCTACACCCCCACACTGATCCATCAGCACAGACACCTGAATTCCCCCCTCATACCCCTACACCCCCACACTGATCCATCAGCACAGTCTCCTGAATTCCCCCCTCATACCCCCTACACCCCCACACTGATCCATCAGCACATACACCTGCACTGACACCCCTACACCCCCACACTGATCCATCAGCACATACACCTGCACTGACACCCCTACACCCCCACACTGATCCATCAGCACAGTCTCCTGAATTCCCCCTCATACCCCCTACACCCCCACACTGATCCATCAGCACATACACCTGCACTGACACCCCTACACCCCCACACTGATCCATCAGCACATACACCTGCACTGACACCCCTACACCCCCACACTGATCCATCAGCACAGTCTCCTGAATTCCCCCTCATACCCCCTACACCCCCACACTGATCCATCAGCACAGACTCCTGAATTCCCCCCTCATACCCCCTACACCCCCCCACACTGATCCATCAGTACATACACCTGCACTGACACCCCTACACCCCCACACTGATCAATCAGCACAGACACCTGCACTGACACCCCTACACCCCACACTGATCCATCAGCACAGACACCTGCGCTGCCACCCCTACACCCCCCACACTGATCCATCAGCACAGTCTCCTGAATTCCCCCCTCATACCCCCTACACCCCCACACTGATCCATCAGCACAGACTCCTGAATTCCCCCCTCATACCCCCTACACCCCCACACTGATCCATCAGCACAGACTCCTGAATTCCCCCCTCATACCCCCTACACCCCCACACTGATCCATCAGCACAGACACCTGCGCTGACACCCCTACACCCCCACACTGATCCATCAGCGCAGACACCTGCACCCCCCCCCCTTACTGACATCCCAACCCCCCCTCACACACACATACACACTGATCCATCAACACAGACACCTGCATTGCATCTGTACTGACACCCCAACACCCCCACATGTATCCATCAGCACAGATACCTGAACTTTCCAGTCACTGACATCCCCTCCACATGCACACACTGTTCCATCAGCACAGACAGAGGCTGAGCAGCTGAAAGGGATCTATTAGAATTTTATTGGTGATCCATTGGGGGCACAATACTGTATATTAGGATCCATTATAAAAAGGGATACAATATATCACACAATATATACAGTACGATAATATAGGATGAAAAATAATGACACAATCTGCAAACTAGTTATATTCTTATTTCTACTGCATATTGTAATAGACAGACAGACAGACTATAAAAAGTCTTCACACCCCGGGTAAAATGTCAGGTTTCTGTGATGTAAAAAAATGAGACAATGATAAATAATTTCAGAACTTTCAGTCAGGAGAAGGGTACAAAGAATTTCCGAGGCATTAGATATCCCATGTAACACAGTGAAGACCGTCATCATCAAGTGGAGAAACGTTGGCACAACAGGGACATCCCCAACAGTGACATCCCCAACAGTGACCTCCCCAACAGTGACCTCACCAACAGTGACATCCCCAACAGTGACCTCACCAACAGTGACCTCACCAACAGTGACCTCCCCAACAATGACCTCCCCAACAGTGACCTCACCAACAGTGACCTCACCAACAGTGACCTCCCCAACAGTGACATCACCAACAGTGACTTCCCCAACAATGACCTCCCCAACAGTGACATCCCCAACAGTGACCTCACCAACAGTGACATCCCCAACAGTGACCTCACCAACAGTGACCTCCCCAACAATGACCTCCCCAACAGTGACATCCCCAACAGTGACCTCACCAACAGTGACATCACTAACAGTGACCTCCCCAACAGTGACCTCCCCAACAGTGACCTCACCAACAGTGACCTCACCAAGAACTAAACGTCCCTCCAAAATGGAAGAAAACTGGTCTGGGAGGCGGCCATGAATGGAGCTGCAGTAATATGTGGCCAGTCCTGGCTGTGTGGTCCATGTGACATCGATCTCCCGTGTTCTTCATATGTCTGGGCTATGGGGGAGGGGGAAGACCGAAGACTTTTCTTATGAAGAAAAAACAACGCAAAACCAACACTGCCCATCACCAAAGGAACACCACACCCACTGTGAAGCATGGTGGTGGCAGTATCATGTTTTGGGGCTGTTTTCCTTCAGCTGGAACTGGGGCCTTAGTCCATGTAGAGGGAATTATGAACAGTCCCAAATACCGGTCAATATCGGCACAAAACCTTCAGGCTTCTGCTAGAAAGCTGAACGTGAAGAGGAACTTCATCTCTCAGCATGACAACCACCCAAAGCATCCATCCAAATCCACAAAGAAATGGCTTCACCAGAAGAAGAGGAAAGTTGTGGAATGTCCCAGCCAGAGCCCAGACCTGAATCCGGTGGAAGATCTGTGGGGGGATGTGAAGAGGGCTGTGCGCAGGAGATGACACGCAATCTGACAGATTTGGGGTGTTTCTGCAAGTAGGAGCGGGCAAATATTGCCGAGTCAGGATGTGCCGTGCTGATAGACTCCTCCCCAAAAAGACTGAGTGCCGGAATCACATCAAAAGGGGCTTCACCAAAGGATTAGTGTAAGGGTGTGAACAGTTATGCAACCGGATTATTGTGGTTTTTTTATTTTTACTTCCCCCCACCTAAAAGATTTCAGTTTGTTGTTCAACTGAGTTGTACAGTTTATAGGTCACATTAAAGGTGGAAAGTTCTGGAATAATTTATCTTTGTCTCATTTTTTTTAAATCACAGAAACCTGACATTTTAACAGGGGTGTGGAGACTT
This sequence comes from Staurois parvus, assembly GCF_062004578.1. Lineage (NCBI taxonomy): Eukaryota > Metazoa > Chordata > Amphibia > Anura > Ranidae > Staurois > Staurois parvus. Next base: position 81,160 of record NW_028319850.1, read on the forward strand.
TGTGTCCCAGCTCACTATACATAATCATCATGTACTGGGAGGAGTCACAGGAAATAATGCCCCTCCCCCTTCTGTAGGTGACACAGTAGCCCCACTGCCCTTTTGATTCCCCCCACAGATCTTTATACAACCTCTCCATACAGATATCCCGGCATGGAGGGGCTCAGTGAAGGTGGTGGTGAAGGTGTGGAGGTGTTGGATCGGGTCACACAGATCATAAAATGAGATCCGCCCAGCCTCATAATCCAGATATATCCTGACTCTGGTACTGGGGGGATTGGGGGGTAAGGGGATCTTATTACTGTTATGTATCACCCCATACTGATTACCATTCCTGTACAAACCCCAGGATTTGCTATTTTCTCCAATCCCTGCTTCCCATCCTCTCCTGTCTATACTGGGGTAACACATCCCGACTATCCATCCACCTGACCCCCCGACATCCACTTCCCAGTAATGTCTCCCTGAGGAGAAACTCCGACTGCTCAACACCTGAGGACGATCCTGAAATCTCTCTGGTGTTTTCTGGACGATTCTGGTTTCTATGTGACCTGGATACAGTTTTCCTGTCATCTGATATATGGAGCTTATTATGAGCTGTGTTTCCATCCAGTAATATGTCCTCAGCTCCCTGTATATAGAAGGATACATTTCCCTCTGTTATTATATCAGATAATGTGTGTAATGTGTGTGATATCCCAGCCACATCCAGCCCCCCTCCATCATGGAGGAGTCCCTCATGTCTCTCTCTGTCCTCATTATCTCCATCCTCAGTATCACATAAGTCCCCTGTGTCTGATTCCTCATCATCTTCATCCTCAGTATCACACAAGTCACCTGTGTCTGATTCCTGTAGGACAGTCAGTGGATCCGTCATGTTACACAGCTCCTCAATGTCACGCATCTTCCTGGACAGCTCCTCCTTCTTTATTTCCAGATCCCGGATGAAGATGGAGACCCGCTCTGCCCTCCCGGAGATTTCCCTCAGGACTCTCTTCTCCAGGTCTTCCAGACGTCTCCTGAGATCCATAAACAGGGCAGTGAATCTCTTGGTGTCACCAGCTGCTTCTTCTTCTACTTTCCTCCTGTGTTCCTGCAGACTCTGGACTCTTTCCTCCATCTCCTCTCTCTTTGTCAGAAGTTTCTGCAGAACGTTCCTCAGTGTCTCCTTCTTCTTCTCAGAAGCCTCATCCAGTGACTCCATCTCATGTCCTTTATGTCCTCCAATCATACAACAAGACACACAGATACAGGTGTCATCCTCAGTGCAGTAATACTCCAGGATCTTCTTATGGACGGAGCATTTCCTGCTCTCCATGGACAAGGTGGGGTCACATAAGATGTGTTCTGGGGACTTTTTGTGGACTCCCAGGTGTTTATCACACAGAGAAACCTCACAGAGCAGACAGGATCTAACAGCAGGTACAGGATAGTCCACACAGTAAGTACAGAAGACCCCGGACTCCTCTTGATCTGGCTGAGCAGAAAGCAACTTCTCCATTATATTACGTAGTGTTATGTTCCTCTGCAGAGAAGGCCGATCTGGAAACTTCTCTCTGCATTCAGGACAGGAATATCCTCCAGACCCCCCCTGTGTATCCAGAACACGATCAATACAGACCCGGCAGAAGTTGTGTCCACATCTCAGGTTTACAGGATCTGTATAAATGTTCAGACAGACAGAACATTCCAGCTCAACTCTCAGATTAGCAGACGCCATCGCTGACAGGAGGAGAAATGAAAGTGAAAGTCTCTGACACGGGGAAGAATGCGGTTGGATGAGTAATTTCCTCCTACACAGGGCGAGGATGGGCAGGATTAGTACAGAGGAGGGAGGTTTGTTCAAAGAAATAAAGATATTCAAACCTCCCAACTTTGAGAGTGAGATTGAAAGCACTACAGGTGGAGAGGAACACACCAAGGCCCCTGGCACACTAGACATTTAGTCCATTTGTGTCCAGTTCTGGGATATTGGTGTTCTCAGGAGCCACAGGAGGAGCACCTAGCCCTGCTGACCGAAGCCTA